>NW_007578094.1:120697-131307 GCF_000690725.1 Stegastes partitus | reverse complement strand
GGAGAACCCGGAGAGAACCCACGCTGCACGGGGAGAACATGGAGACTCCACGCAGAAAGATCCCGGGTGTCCTCACCGGGACACGACCTTCTAGCTGCGAGTGCTAACCACCGAGTCACCTGCAGCCCAAAATACTAACAATAAAGTAAAAATCTGTCTCCAAGCATCTAAGACAAGCAACAAATAATGACTGTATTAGAATAAAAACAGCAGGTTGTTCTTACATTTCTCCACTATGTTATTTCCACATCTTCTACATCAACTATCACCTGAAATCTGCAGCTTTAGTCTCAGACTTCTAGCAAACATCAGCTCTACAGACATCCAGTGCGTCTACAACATATAATAACTGAGACAGTTCGGCAGCATTCTTGATTTAAAATGAGTAGGATGAAGAAAAAAACAACTGAGCCAGAGGCAGTATTTTAAAACAGCTCATGCAGCGAACATTAAGTTAATCAGCTGGCTGCCTATAAGTGATGAAATCTGCCGGCGTTTTAGGTGAGAAATCAATAGTCGCTGATTAGAAATCAATGAGCCGTTGTTTAAAAACGAGCGAGAATGTCAAGTGGTAAATCTGTAATCGCTGCCAGGATGAAGGCGTGTCGTTCGTCTGCCTCCTACCCTGTGCAGCCGAAACCCGGCGAGTTCTACAGGTTACAAACCATAAGTTCAGCTTTTTGACTGAGGATTAAAAACACTGCAGGATTCAACAGAACCAGCCGGTCGTGGAAAGTTCTGCTTCCTGTTGACTTTCACAACGTGGAACTCCAGCGTTCCTTATCCAGTAGTTATTGAATGTTGTTGTTATTCTAACTCATTAGTTAATGTGTGAACTTGAATCTGTCACGTATTAATGTTTTAATTTCGTTATTTTGCGCTTTTATTTTGAAGGGACATCAGATGGAAAATATGGAAACTGAACAGTAAAGTAAAGTTAAGAGATTAAAAAAAAAGATAAAAGAGGTCGAACGGGAGAGATTAACGAATTTAGCAGCAGTCGAGAGGAAACGAGGTAAAACTTTAATTACGTCTGATTGTCAATTTACCAAAACACCGCTACAGAAGAACAGCCGTGACTCGATAGTCCGACACTTCTTCTATGTCGGATAGCAAGGCTGTCGGATTGTCGAGGGTCGGATTATCGAGTCACGGCTTGTTTTAGCGGATCAGAACGAAGCAACAGGTGACGAACGAGTTCGCATCTCAACTGCCAAACGTCCCGTCTGAAGCCAACTCGAGCGAATCCATCCACGGCCGTCGTAACGGATCGCAACCAGCAAATCAAAGGTAATTCCTCTCATTTAAACGCCACGGCGGACGGCTTGTCTGCTGGACGGCCCCCAGCAGCGCTAATGCACTGTGCAGCTTTATTATCAGACACTCAGGTTCCACCGTCACAACCCCGGAGTCACCGCAGAGAAACGGAGGGGACGGACTGTTTTCACGTTTTGTTTGGTGAAGCAGTCGCCCGGCTGGAGGACGGTGGAGGCGCTGAGGTTCACCACAGAGTCCCGAGGCGGCTGTAAAGTGGTTTAGGGGGAGTCAGGGAGGTGAGCACGCCTCTGTAGGCACACATCTCTCTTCCTGTCCCGGGATCCAGGAGGAGGAAAGGTGACGCCGGGTTGAGCGGGAGGGGAAGGCCGACAGACAAGCAGATCCAGATGAGGGATGTTATTAATCCACTTATTCCCCTCCACTCTCCCCGTCTGTCCTCTGCTATCTCCTCCACTCCGCTAATATCTTCTGATTTCAATCTGCTGCTCCGACTCCGCTCGCCGCCTCTCCTCCTCCTCCTCCTCCTCCTCCTCTCCTCGCACAACCCCGCTAAACTTTTTCCCTTTTCCTCCCCCCTCTCTGCTCTCCTTATGTTCGGCTCCTCCTTCCTCCCTCTCGCCATCTATCATGCATCCCAGGGTGCACCTGGGCTGCGTTGTCAGTCGCAGGCCCAGAGCCATCATCATGCTGGGGCTGTTTCTCACCACTCGGCGCTACGAAAACCCGATCCTGCCTCAACACACACAAACGCCTCCTTCACCTCACCCCGCCTCACCCCGCCTCACCCCGGTTTATCTCCAACACATCGGCGCAGCGGCAAGATGAGGTCGCCATGCAGCCTTGAGGTTGTGTTCAACCCGAGGGAACGGATGTAATCTTTAGGGGGAAGAGGAGGAAAACTAAAGGAAATGAAGCACCGCCGATGTGTGCTTCTGTGTTCTTTTCCAGGCGACACGATAAAGCCTCGCTCTCAGTCACTGTCAGCGGCGAGACCACCCCCTCCATCTCCCGCCTCCTTTATCTCCACCGCCCGTCCCCTGCATTCTAACATTTACATTTAGCCGCCGCCGCCGCCGCCGCTCTCCTCCGTGCTAACGGACTGTGAGGGTGCAGAGGTCAGCGCTGCATCGTGGATGATGAGAGAAATCACCGGGAGGCCCAGAAACCCGGTCGACGCCGTCACCCCTCAGGTGTGACTCACGCCGACCACCCTCCACGACGCCCAGCGACGACGCCTCCTCATTCACCGCCATCACAATTAACATTCAAATCTGTTTTATTGGCGTGACGGTGGCGGGGGGTTGTTTCCGCAACAGAACATGTGAGGAGCCGGGCTAAGACAATAAGCCAATCTGTACGCTCTCCCGCTCCCACCTCGGCTCGCTCCGGTCTTCCCTCCCCGTCTGGATAACCCTCTTCTGGCTCCGTAAAGCCGTGCACAAGTACTTAAAACCCTCCTCTCCTCTGCACGCCGCCCTCCCCTGCTTTTCACAGTCTCTTAAGACGCTAACATGGAGAGACACTCACTGATTATGTCACCATCGGGTCCCTCCTCGCTGTGCACTCGCGGTTACCTACAAATACCTGAGTGTGTGTGTGGGATCGTCCTCATTAAAAGAAAATGGAGCCAGTGAAGCTTTAAAGAAGACAAGGGAGCAGAACAGCAGAGCGGCATGTAGCCGAGATGTGAGAGGCTGTTTGGCTCCAGGACAGACGGAGTGAAAGTCGCCGCTGGACTTATGAATACTTCAGGATGTATCGCTCCTAATCCCAGGATTCACTCGCGTCCTCTGCATCTCGCTTTTCCTCATAAATAACACTGACTTTGTTGGGATAAACACATTAAAGTTACACAAGCTTGTGATTTCCATGAACTCAGATCACCTGGTTTGATTCCATTTGTGTTCAAGCTTCGACATGTTCACTAAAAACAACATTCGTTGTCGGTGTTGCTGCTCGTTCTCCCAAAGCCAGAGCAGATCAGAGTGAGTTAGTTATTATGAACTAAACGTCACTTTTATGGTGTGCAGCCATTTAAAACACTTTGTGGTTCTAGATGGCAGCATTTTACTTTCTTTATGATCGTCATGGAAGATGCAGACTTTGAGAATAAAAACCTAACCATTAAAAAAACTGTAACTATACATCATAAGATGCTCAACATGGTGCCGTGGTGATGGCGCCCCCTTCAGGAGACAACAAGAGTGAACGTTTTGAGTGTCTTGTCTATCCCAGATGTTCAAAACTTGCGGCTGGGAGACTTTGCTGGGCGTCAGGACGGTGAACGGGGCTGGAATTGTGGCGATCGGTTGTGATGTGGATAAAATACACCAACATGGAGTCCGATCGGAGAAGACGTCAACAGATACCCGAGAGAGAAGGAAGCGGCACGAACGTAAACAAAGGACGATGAAGAGAGTCGAGATCCATGCTAGGCTAAAGGCTAACCCCTCCAGACCAGCAGGATCCATGCTAGGCTAAAGGCTAACCCCTCCAGACCAGCAGGACCCATGCTAGGCTAAAGGCTAACCCCTCCAGACCAGCAGGACCGTCCTCCTGCTCTCCATGGACGCAGCGCCCCCTTCAGGAGACAGTGAACGTTTAGTGTCTGATCCCAGACTTTCTGCGAAACTTAAATAATCCTGTAGAAACGCTCTCTCCTCCTGCCTGTACGACTGTGTTTGTACAGCAACATGACAATAAACCTGATTTGATTTTTTATTTAGATTTTGATCTGAATGTAACGCTCGTGGTGTCGACCATAAAATAAAGTCGATGAAAAGAGGAATGAGGACAGATGTTTTTGTTGTTCTTGTGGTTTCTGATGCTTCTGTGGTGACGTCAGCTTTTCCACAATCGTATGATGACGTTTGTTTTTGAAATAAAGTCTGTAAAACTGTGAGACGTCAGTTTTGTCAGGTTTTTTCTTATTGGCGTCCAAATCACATGACTCGTGAGTTTCTTTTGCTTTGTGAGAGCAATATGAGTCCCCATTGAGAACTTCTACCCAGAGAACTGGATTATTTTTCATTTTCATACTATCTCACACTTGGTTGCGTTTCAGTTGTTTACTTTTGTTTACCAACTTATATGGTTAAGCTAAAATTGCCTAAAAAGATCACAGTTTGTCTTTAGTTTTCTTTCTCCATCACTGTTGGTTTCGGTCTGTTGGTTAAATTCAGATTAACATTTGGAAAATATCTTGGTTTAGGTTAAAATACCAACCACAAACTTCCTGGGTTGGTCTATGCTGTGCTGCTACAGGAAAAGCATAAGCGTCTTATTATTTTACAGCCTTTTATTTTGTGAAAATAATGCTTTTTTTTTCACACGTTTTGGTGTCAGACGGAGGCGTGAATAGCAAGTTAGTGGTCACTTAGCACATGTCTTTCAAAGTTTTCACTCCGTCACTCCCAGACTGGTGAAGGCCGCCCGGCGCCAAACACCACAGACATTTGCTGTAGTTTCTGGACTTTTCTTCTTTTTTCTGTCATTTGGTTTGTCCAGATTGTGCGCTGAGGTCGTCTATTGTTGGAGGATTTGAGCCCTCAAAGACCAGCCGGCTAAAAATTACTTTCCTCCCGTTTTCTCCTTTCGACAGTTATATTATATAATTTCACCGCTGTGCTGTTTTCAGTCAGTCAGAGGAACAAGTCGTGATGTCAGATCGACTCAGAAACGCTTCTGAAATCTACACAGCAGGAAACTCTGCAATGTTTGGGTCATGTTGTTGTCTAGATATCAGGAAAACCTTTAACCCTCTATCAGGCGAGGAAACAAAAACAGTCGTGACTTGATAATCCGACACTAAATGTAAAACCTTCTTCTATGTCAGATATCAAGGCTGTCGGATTGTCAAGACGGAGGTCCAGATACGAGGAGGGCTTGATGCTGGAAGGCTCAGTAGTTGTTAATTATTGTTCATAGTTGTTATAATAACTAGTAGGGCTGGTCCCAGTAGAACTTTCTGGGCCACTTTCACCCTGTTGGAGCGCTCTGACGGGGTGGAAGTGTCCAGAACACACAGGCAGTACTTGGCTGCTGATGCTAGTTTAGTTAGCGCTCACACTTCTGTTTCCTCCATCGGTGGCGGCGGGGGAGTGGCAGATACGCTCCACCGTTACCATCCATGTTTACTTCCATAAACACTGAGCACGCTCGCTGCGTGTGACGTCGTCGTGTCCTCTTCTGCGCATGCGGGACACTTTTGGCTCGTATGAAGTTCACACAGCAGATCACATACAAGTCGCATTGAACTGGAAACGTGAAGGAAGTCACAAAGAAATCCTCATTGAGCATCAAGTCCTGCAGTGTGAACGTAGCCAATCTGTGGGATTGTTCAGTCAGATAATACGCCGTCATCCTGATTGGTGACATTAAATGTCATGTCGGAGTCAGAATCCAAGGTTGTCGCTATGTTAAGACTGTTTTTATGGGTTCTGTTGGTTTTTCTTAAAAACCTGTCGGATAGCAGGGTTTTCAGATTGCTAAGGGTCGGATTGTAGAGTCACGACTGTAGTGTAACTTTCACAGGGTTTAAAAACGGCAGGAGGCAGAATCACGTGACTTAATCCAGCCAATCAGCAATGGTCCGGCTACGTCATAATACAGCCATTACGGCCTCCAACCAATCAGGAGTGAGCCAGAGAGACAAAAGTTCTGCAAATCTGGTGATTTTTTTTTCTTTTTACAATAAGTTATCCACACATTATGAGATCTTTTATTCTTCTTTTCATCCTATGTGGGCGAAGAATCTTTGATTTGCAGCCTATATTGGCATCTTTCCAAAAAAAAGTCCAAAAAATAAATAAGTCACACCAACACTCCAGGATTAAACTATTTCCAACCATCACAGGGTTTCTTCTCCTCGCAGAAAGTAATAAGTGTGCTTCCTGCTTCTCACGTTCACTCCTCTCGTCTCTCGGCTTCTTCTTCTTCTTCCTCTTGACGCCGGGACTCGCACGCCGGCGGCCCGTCCTCGCGCTGCCTCTGCGTGCTGCCGTGACAACCGTCCTCTGTGGCTGCCAAAGCTTTTTAACCACAACAATGTCTAAATGGCACACAAAGGCCCATTAGAGTCATCACGCCGTTAAACCGGCAACCTTCAGCTCGGCAATTAGGAATATTTCATTCACCCTCCCACCACACACACACGCACACACACACACACACACACACACACACGCACACACACACACGCACACACACACACACACACACACACACACAAGCCATCCATTATTCGCTTCCTGTCGCTCATGCACTCGCTCACTCTCCTCTTTCATCTCCTTCGCCCGTCCTCTCACCCCGTCACTTTGCACACGTGCACACTCTCGCTCACGTGCACTACACCTCGCTCGCCCTCTCTCTCTCTCTCTCCTGCTCTTGTCGCTACAGCGTCCAACAATCAGCGTCACGATTGATTAACAGATTTCACAGCAGCGGGCACGGCCTTTACAAAGAACCAGATGAAATGAAAAGCAGGAGCAGGCTGAGATAATAAGGAGGACGGCGAGGAAAAGAGGTTTAGCGCCGCGTCGATGGTGAGCGGGATGCAGCGGCCGCGTCCAGCCCGCGGAGGTTCTGGAGAACGCGAGCGTGAGGAGCCTGGAAATAAAACCAGGGCCAGAGTGGGCACGGCGCTGATCAAACCCAGGAGCGGGTCTGGCAGCAGAACTCGTCCGACACGCCAATAAAGTTCACCTCTGGACCTCTGAACTGAGAGGAAACAGCTGGAGAGAGGAAAGGCTGAATGAGAAGTGGTGATATTAAAGTGTCTGGCCGATACTGAGATCCGATATCAAGACTTCTGATATCGCTGATAACCGATATTACAGATGTCGGTATTCAACACGGGAAAATGAGTATAAATAAGAACCGTGAGAAGACTATTTAAAAGAAGCCCAGAATAGACCTCATAGTCTTCTTTTATTCACATAACAAACATATTTAAACATACTTAAGTCCAGGACCATTTAAGTAAAAACATCTGTGAAGTAGCAGCGATATCAAATGCAGATGTATAAATGTGTGTAAATGTGTGTAAATGTGTGTAAATGTGTGTAAATGTAAATTTTGGCTCCATTTGTTCATTGGACAGATACAATATATCAGAAAAAACACTAATATCAGTGAGTCAAACATATTTAAACCAGGGCTGGGACGTTAATTAACACATAATTAACGCGCTAAAGTCCCGCCCCTCATATACTTTACAGCGTTAGTTCCTAATAACAACAAAACGAACGCGTTAAAAAATTAAAGCATTTAATTGCAGTTTGCATCCAGACAACACGGAGCTTTGGTCAGCGCTCGATTTCATGGTCCACCGATCACATGATGCACGAGATGCGTCAGCGCTACGCTAACAACAACAAACATGGAGGAAGCCGATGAGAGGCATCGCTGCACTGATGGAGTTTCATTTTAGAAACCTGCCTGATGGAAGCTTCGACCAGAGCCTGGTTTGGTACAAAACAGAATTTGCATCCCATCGAGCTGCCGGTACCACCTGAAGGCAAAGCAGTGAGCACAGAAACCGCCAGAGCCGTTCGTGCTAGCGGTCCTGGTCCGAGTCGCGGTGTCGGCAGCCCACACTGGACCCAATGACTGGATTCAGAGCCAACATTAGTAAGTCGACATCTAAGAAACGCACAAATTCGCTTGCAAAATATAGACAGCGAAGGATTTTTTTCACGCGTTATTTCTGCTGTAATTAATCGCAATTAACGAGTTGAAGTCCCACCCCTAGTTTAAACATATTTAACATATTTAAGAACCAGAACCCTTTAAGTAAAAACATCTGTGAAATAGCAGCGACATCAAATGCAGAGACGAAGGCGCTGATGTCAGACAATCATCGGCTAAGTTTGTTCATCAGACCGATATGTCGTTAAAACACTAATATCGGCCGATACCGACGTGGTCGCCGATATATCGTGCATCCCTGATGACAAGCTACTGAGAGTCATCGTTTTATCCACATTTTTCTTGCATAATTTGAATTTTAATACAAAGACAAAAGCGTGTTTAGTGAAACCTTTGCTCATTCCTGGTTGTCTCGTCAGCTTTCCAGGAACATTCCTAGATATTAAATTGAAAGCTACTTATAAAAAGAAACGTAACTGCGGACTTCATTTTTCGTGGTTTGTTGCTGAAAACTGGTCAAATGAAGAGATTTTCATTTAATACCTGAAACTGTAAAACCAAATATAATCTGGCACAGAGTGAGTGTTTCTTCAGCCAAACTCAGCACAAAAAAAAACAAAAAAACACTCATCCTGACCCGACTCGGATCCTTCTGATCTGCTTTGAGTGCAACAGCCAAAAAACATCTTCACTTCTTTTTCCTTCTTATTAAGCAGGTGGAGATCTGCACAGAACACCAGCGTCTATTAGAGATTTCTGGAGAAACATGTGGAGCGGCTCGGAGGCCGGTGGCTCATGAAGCACCGCGGATGAGAAACTTAAACCAAAGGTTCTGGGCAGCGCATCAAACAGTCGGATGAGGTCGGGTTTGACGGTTCCCGATGATACTCGCTGGAAATGTTTAATCCAGGCACCGGCAGAATCTGAACCTTGCGACGACCTTTGGGCTGCGTGAACGTCTCTCATGTACGGTTGTTCTTAGGTTGTGATTTCACGCCGAGCTCCCATCCCCCCCTCTCGTCTCCTCCCTGTTTCCTCTTCGCCCTGACAGTCGGTTGCAGAGGTGTAAGCTACTCTTCCTCTTGCTCGACGTGCACGCATGCACGAACGTGTGACTTCTGCACTGCAAACGTGCACGTTTCAGAAGAAGCATCACACACAGACAGAGCAGCTGTGGCGCCGAGGCCAGCTTTTGGCAATCACATGCAGCCTCTCCTTGCCTCCCTGCACACTGTGTCACAGAACACAAGTTGAATTCTGCATCTGGTGGCCTGTGCTGGTGACTCACAGAGAGAGAGAGAAATCCAACGAATGTCAGCGGCGAACGCTTCACCGCTGAGCACGTCTGTAATGACGAGTATTTATTGGACACGGTGACGCTGCAGCACCTTCCAGTCTTAATGTCAGAAAGTGACGGAGATGAAAGAAGACACCAAAAATAGAAAACTGTTCCTTCTCAGATTTTTTTTCACCTTTTTATCCAACAGCAGAGGGGAAGGAAAGCAGACGTTGTGAAGCGTTCTCGTCAGGATGCTTTTAGTTTTTCCATTTTCACCTCCCATCCTCGTTAGATTTCCTCCCCGTTTGCTCTCTTTTCCGCCTCCTTCTCCATCAAAAGAAGCTGAATTCTTAATTGAAACGTATTAATTTTAAAATGATGCTAAAAATAAAACGCGGCGGCGGCGCTCGAGAGCTCACGTTTGTTTTCTAACCGTGCACTAGAAAGAACACAGAAACATAGAAAGCGTGCGCTCTTGTTTTTCACCTAAACGACCCCAGAAACACGCGTGACATGCAGCTGATGTGAACTGCAAAGCCACTGCTACGAGGAAAACAAGCCGGCCGCTCGCCAGACAAATCCCGCGGCAGGTAATGGAGGCGCGGCGCTGCACTGCGAGGCTTTGCATTACGGGGAGTTTGCGTGATGAGTTACCTCGCCTCTGAGAGTACTTTCAGGGTATGAACTCTGAAAGCAGACATAATGTATTGCACAATTACTGGCGGAGGGTAAGTGGAGTAACAGTATTTACTGAGCAAGCAGGCCGGGCTGCAGTCCAGTAAATAAGGTGAGAGCGGAGCGGCGATGTGTTCACGTATACGTTCAGGTCCAGGAACACTCGAGCTGCAACGCTGTCCCGGCAAATTCATCATTTTGATTGGACGTAGCCCACTGCAGTATGCTAATGGGGTCGTTAAATAAGTTCATTATTGCATTAATTAGGAAATTATTCTGTGTCATACGTACTTGTCCTCGCATAATGAATGCATGCTAATTATTACAAAGTAAGAGAGAAATTATGTCCAGATTAAAACACAAGTAGAGACACAAAAAAAGAAGCAAAATGTACTCGTTAGAAAACTGCAGTAAAGAAAAAAATTCATAACGACCAAAAAAATTGTGCACATTTTTCTCATCGTGTTAAGTTCAAGTCCGGCGATGATACTTTGATATCTGAGTTTTCAAAGCTTCAAAGAGTCCAAAACATCCGACCTGCAGGTGCTCCGGCCAAAAAAAAAAACATCTATTCATGGGTTTGATACGAAGCTGAAACTAAGCAGCCGGGACACGACGGACGTCCTCAGCGCCGGTCCGACAAATTCTGAACGACACATGAAACCTTTATTTGATCTTCGACAGGAGGTGGAAAGTTAGTCACAGTGCAGCTTCATGCTACTTTATACTT
>NW_007578094.1:94551-119737 GCF_000690725.1 Stegastes partitus | reverse complement strand
GGGCCTATCCTGCCTCTTTGGCCTCGGCGATATTGTATTACCACCTGATCAGGATTCTCATTAGACTAAAGAGGCAGGTGCTCCATCACCGGCTTTTCATTTCCATCAGGCCGCCGCCCCGTCCTCCTCCTCCTCCTCACAGTAATGCACTGCTCGCGTGCGAGCGTAAAGCGTCGCTTAATGTTTGCTTTATTCGTCTGGCCGTGGATAGGAGCAGGGGTCACTCCTCTTCAATCAGGAGGACGAGCGGAGGGAGAGGAGGAAGAAAGAAAAAAAAGACGCCGCCGGAGGGAGCGAGGAGCGAAGGCAGACAAATGCTGGCGGTCGTGTTTAAGTTTGCATGACTTTCTCTTTCCTCCCAGTCGCACTTTTTGCTCCTGCAGCTTTGTCGCTTCACATCCATCTCCCTTCCTCCCTCCATCAGCCTCTCTGCATGTCGCACACACACATCAAACCACCGCGCACACACACACACACACACACACACACACCATCCTTCCTCCTCTTTTTTTTTTTCCCACGCTCAGCCGTCTTGTGTCCTCAGCTGTCCTCTCCCTGCGTCTCTGCTGGCGACACCATTCCCTCCTTTTTTTTTTTTTTTTCTTTATCTGAACTTTATCCAAACCCATCTGTCCATTCTCTTTTAAGTCCTGTCTCTCACTCCCCTGTTTTATCTCTCCCTCCTGTTCCTGATTGGATTATTATTATTCCCCAAATGGATTTTCGTTCTGACGACTCAGCATTTTGAATGAATATTTAAAGTGGAATTTCTAAAGTTATTATCCTCCAAATGGATTATTATGCACAGCACCCAGCTGGAATTTATAAAGTAGAGTTTAGCGTGTTGATTTTTTCAATTTGGCCCGTCTACCCTTTTCCCTCTCTCACGCCTTTTTTTTTCCTCCCCCTTTGTCCCTCGCCATCTCTCTCCGTGTCCTACTTCTGAACCCACTTATTCTATCCATCTCCCTGTCCTCCCTGCCAACCCCTCACCCTCCCTCCCTCCTTCCTTCTTTCCTTCCTCCCTTCCTTCCTTCGTCCTCACTCATTCCCGCTATCTGTCCCTCGTCCCTCTCAATCACTCTCCCTGCAACCTTAATTCAAATTGCCTGGTTTGGGAGGACGGTGCAGTTCCAATAACGCCGAAAGCACTTAGGAGAACATCATCAATCTGGCTTTCTCGCTCTCGGCTCCTCCCCTCCTGTGTGTTTTCACATCCTGGTTTATATTCCCTCCATATGTGGAACAACTTTCCCAGCATCCCTCTGCTCTGATTCTTCACTTGGATATTTCATCCCTGCTCTCTACGTGTACGTTCATGTGGCAACACAAACTATACGTTCTGCTTTTTCACGCTTTGGGTTCATTTGTTGCCGTTAAGAGACTTAAAAGTGGAGTTTTGTAAGATCTTATAAAACTCTTCCTTATGATAAAGGAGATACGAGACACGTACGGTGCATTTTGGTGAGAAGGTAACCAGAACTTCAAACAAGAACACAGGATCCTGAAGCCCAGCAATAGTTTAGATGGTTTTAGATTCTGTGACTTGACAGTTTGGTGAAGCTCTTTTTACCCGATTGGGACAAGATCAGTCCCAGCAGCGGTCGCCGACCGTTTTTGCACCACGGATCGGATTTAAGCAAGAAAGTTTTCTACGGACACACATAACAAAATTTAAAAGCTTTTTTGTTTTTATATTAAAAGGTTTCATAAACAAATAAAACTACTTTTAATTTGCTTTTTCTTCTGTCTTGGTCTCTCCCACTTTCCAAAGAAGCTCTCCGGAGGCGTTTTTATTCATTTCGGCGGCGGTTCGACGGCGGGGCATGAGAGCTGACAGAGTCAAGCGCGAGATACAAGCACAGACTGAAGTGACAGGAAGACGAGATAGTCGTTTTTCAAAATAAAACACCAAAAAATAAACCAATAAAATGTTTTTATTCTTTCTGTGCGGCCCGGTATCACATGACCCGGTGGTCGGGGACCGCTCTCACTTTTACCAAATCTCATTCCTGCTCCGTCTTCTTGTCGACTCATGTGTTCCTGAAATTAACCCAGTAACACAGGTTGCATGATTAAGCGCCTGGAAAACCTCTGAAGGAGTCGTCACTCTGGAAATATCTGGACTGGTTTTTAATGTGCGTCTTTATATCCTGTGTGTGCACTCTTCTTCTTTATATGTCCATGTTTGTGTCTGGTGTGTCTGTATCTCTGTGCTGACAACGCTGTGAACTCCTGTGACATAAATAAATCTCGTCTTAAATGTGCAGAATGCAGCTTTTTTTTCTTTTAACATGAATGTGGGTGTATTTGAACCCAAACCATGATCCTTTTCTTAACCTCTAGTGTTCAATCCTACGTAAAGTGAAAATCTAAAGGACGCTCTACAATAAGCGAGATCCAGACCTGGACCTGAACTCGTGTCTCTTCGTTCAAAATCTGCTGAAATGCAAAAACTCGACCAGCGTTAAAGGGAGCGATAACGGAGCCCCATTAAACCGGGTTAACGGCCGTTCAGCGGGCCGATGGCATCCGGAGCCGTTTCATTTTTCATTAGAACTCTGTGCAAAGTCTGGTCCGTCCAGGAACGTTCTGCCCAGTTTGCTTTAAAGAACCGGATTGTTCTGCTCGACCTCGACCTCGTCACCTGACATCAGCGGACAATCTCCTGATAGAATTAACGGGAACAGAACCCTGCAGTCAGGTTCTGAAATTTAGGAAAACTTTGGCAGAAAAATGACAAATCTCAAGTCTGACCGAGTTGTATTAATTAGTTATACAAGCATTTAAACACACGTTTGGAATTATTCAGGCAAGTTGCCAGAAACCGCTCGCTAGTTAGCATCATCGCCGGGATCTTTCTGCGTGGAGTCTCCATGTTCTCCCCGTGCAGTGTGGGTTCTCTCCGGGTTCTCCGGCTTCCTCCCACAGTCCAGAAACATGCTGAGGTTAATTGGTGATTGTAAATTGTCCGTAGGTGTGAATGTGAGTGTGCTTGGTTGTCTGTCTCTAAGTGTAGCCCTGTGATAGACTGGTTACCTGTCCAGGTGAATAGACTCCAGCCCCCCTTGACCCTAGTGAGGATTAAAACTACATTCCTGTACAGCTGAACTACTTTCTCACCAAAGTTAGGAAACCTTTCCACTTTCAAGAATCCACAAAATATGGCGGCGGTTCAAGCCTTTAGATTTTGCCCAGAAGATCAGGTTTCATGTCCTGTGTGGGGTCATTGTTGTTCGTGCACATCTACAGGTTGGCTCCTCTACAGTATATTTACATGCTTTAACATTTTCAAATATTCTTCTCAGACTCTATGTCGCTGCTACACCTGCTCTCACCTTCTGTCAGAAACTATTTAGCCGGCAGTTCTGGAGAATCAAGGTTAAATTACGACCCTTTCAAAGCACGTTTGAAGCTTCTCTTCCTGCTCCTGGGTTGCCACGGTGACGAGGCGATGAAAAGGGAGCAACAGCTGGATAAACAACACCAGAAACGGCAAAAAACATGCTGGATTTCTGATACGAGTCCCGTCTTCTGCCTCCTTCCTGCTCCGTGAATGTTTGCCCCACTTAAAGCTTCCCATCCCCAAAATCTTCCCGTCACATCCTCCCGTCTGTCCCTCCACCCACCTCTCCTTCACACTCTGAGGTAGTTCTTATGTCGCTAAAAAGAAAAAAATAAATAAATAACATTCCACTCCCACTCCTCTTTTTTTTTTTTTTTGCCCACTCTCTCCCTCGTCAGCCCGTCGCTCGCTCTTTCATGTACCTGCACACACACCTCTCTCTCTCTGCTGCCTCGTCGGGTACCGGACGGGAGGGAGACGGGCGGAAAGCAGAGATGAAGAGACAGAGAGAGAGAGAGAGAGAGAGAGAGAGAGAGGGTGACGAAGTGAGAGAAGGTTGAGAGAGGCTAAGAGAGGGAGTGAAATACTTCTAATTCACGGAGACAGGCTGCGTTACCGTGGCAACGTGGTTGCCATCGTAACAGCCCTGCTAAGGATGCCATTAGTCGGGAACAAAAAGAGAATGCCACTCACCACTTGTACGGAGCGCACACACACACACAAACACACACACATCTGCGTTTATACATCCAGCTACACTAATAAACACACACACACACACACACACACACACACCTACACATATATCCCCCCCCTCCCCTCCCTCCTCACTCAACTCACAACTCAACACACATCCTGCCGCCACTTCCCCGCTGCCCACACAGCAACTCAAACTAACACAGACACACACTAATCTATGTCGCTCCTGCAATCAATCCCGTACGAGACGAGTCCGATCGGCCTCGGGGAGCTCCGGGGAGCAGCCTCCGTGGCCCGCCGCCGCCGATACACGCCGCCGACCTGCAGCATTCGGCTCTTATCAAAAAGAAACACAAGAGGAGGAGGAGGAGGAGGAGGTTGCATTTGTAAATCGCCGGCGTGCCAAGCGGGCCGACAATAGTAAAGGAGTGTGAAGGTCAAAGCGAGCAGCACCAGGACTGCACAAGCAACCGTCCTGCAATATTCATGTCTGATAGAGAGGCAGAGTGAATGAATAAGAGTCGGACAGAAAATGTTTTCCGTTAGTATTCAGGGGACGCGGCGATAGTTTGTTATACAGAAGGCATGCTGCTGACCCTTTGCATCGCCGCTCAGCATCCAGCATCCTGACAGGAGTGACAGGACGACCGGGGCCAGAGAGGAGGACGGAAGGGACGCTGTGCAACTCCTGGACAAATAAATAAACGCAGCGCTGATTTATAACAATTACTCCTGAGTCGGCGTTAACGTTGATGCAGAACATGTAGGAGGAGGAAGTTTGAGGAGCCGACGTGGTGTGATGCTGTCGCTGAAACAGGACAGCATGTCGGTCTTACTGTAGGCAGGGAGGCATGTTGCTCGCTGCCTGCTTTGCTCCGGGGCATCGCAGACAATAACCTAGTTTCCACTGCAGGGCCGAAGAGCCGAGCAGACCTACTGCGAAATTTCATCTGAAAATAAAACGTGATTCGCTTTGTTCCTTATCGGAGATCAAACAAACAAATGTTTAAAGCGGTTTCAATCCTAAATGAAGCTATAAAAAAAAAGCCCTTTTAAAGTAATGGCATGAAAATAAAACATGTCAGATGAAATCCCTGCACTGTAAATCTCTGCTACATCTAATCACGCGCCCCGCAGACCCTCGCGATGGACGACTCGGCGAAGCGACTCCACGACGCCGACGCTGGGAGATCATCTGCGGTGGGTTTTAATATAATCAGAAGTGTGCTGCTGAGAGTTGGATGTTGTTATCGGTATAGGAAGCAGCACACTGCCGACCCCGGGCGTCGCTCTGAGGCACGGAGGCTGTTGTTGTTTCCCTCCATACCGGAGCACATTGTTTATCCCCAAACAGCCACAACAGGATCAGGAGCCAGAATGAAGCAAATGAGCCGCTTGCATTTATTAAATCTGTCATAAAACGCAGTCAGGTTAAGACACGCTCATACAAAACCTATCGATTAGTTCTCGCTGAATGCATCATTCGAACGGCGCCGGTCGGGTAAAGCATGTGGACCCCGAGGCGAACAGCATCAACAAAAGCTTAGCGGAGTCCAGAGCTCGCCAGCCCGGGGTGCAATCAATGGAACGAGATTGGAGGTGTGGGCCGGGGCGACTCCGACAAACATTTTGAGGAGAATTTGTTGATGTGAAGCAAAAAAAAAAAGATCTCAGGAGGTTCAAATCGAGAACTGGAAGGATGTGGGATAACGACGAGTCAGCAGAATCCCGCATGACGTTTCAAGGGGCACTCACTGCTTATTAACACGACAGCGTCATCAAACAGCGAGGAGGGAGCGTCGCCATGATTTAGAGCCGCCCGGAAACGAATTCCCAAGGGTTCGCTGGCTTTGTCCGCCCGTGACTGATTTGTGTGTGTGCACAGCGAGTGATTTGTGCGCGGGTTAGCGTGTTATTAGCTTAAGTACGCTGTTCGCTTCAGGCTCAGACGAGGGTCCGATCGCAGTTCATAACCGTTTAATGCGTGTAATTCCAAAGGGTTCACAGACTTGATCTTGTACAGTTCATCTGCATCTCTGGACCCGTTTCACTGGAGGACGCGGCCCGGTATCGATCCCAGCAGAATCTCACGTTGAAGTTCTAACAAGCTCCGGATTCATTTAGACGGATTCTTTTCTGATCCACACAGTGAGGTCAACACGTGCTGCACCTGCTTGAACTTTGAGACGTTAAATCAGGGAAATAAAACACCTGAACAGGTAGATTTCCTCCTGCAGGCGATCCTGGTCTGACTTCCTGTTTCTTAAACTTTCAACCACATCTTTTGTCTTTAAATTATAATAAAATAATGTTTCTGAGCTCACAGCACCAAAACAACAAAAAAAAATCCTCAAGAATCAACATATCAACAGCTTTCAACCACGTCCCGTGATTCTTCTTCTTATTATTATTATTATTTATTTATTTTATTGGTTATTATTGTTGATAAATTAGTAATGTGGAATTTAGAAGAATGCAAATATGCAATAGTTTATTGACTTGAGTCATATATATATATATATATATATATATCTTAAATTAAGTATTTTAAATAGCGGGCTCAAGTTATTAAATTACAAGTATTTATTCTTATTTATTAATTATTTTATTGTTATTCATTTTATTTTTTAATTAGCGTTATTTTAGTTTTATTTTTATTATTGTTTTATATTTTTATATTATTTTATTATGATGATGATTGTTGGTATTATTACGATTACTGTTGTTATTTTTATTATTGTTAATAAAATTATATAATAATAACAATATCACTATCAATAATAATAATAATAATGTAGAATCCAAAAGAATGCAGACATGCTATAGTTTATTGACTTGAGTCCAGTTTTGTTGACTACACGCAACATTTACACCTAAAAACATGATAAGAGTGTGTTTTATGTGTTTTATGTGTTTTATGTGTTTTATGTGTTTTATGTGTTTTATGTGTTTTACCGTCGGTTCGGTGAAACGGCAGCAGCATTAAAATCGAACTAAGCAAGAAAATCATATCACACATTCATAGGTGTTGCAGCGATTTCAGAAAACCAACATGTGATTCAGCTGATGGAGGACCTGCAGCTATAAAAAGCCTCCTGCACACATGTACGGGTGCAGCTACAGGTTTGTTATGCGCTGCTGTGTTAGCGTGAGGTCTCCATCCATCATCAGCACAAAACACTTGTGTTGACGCCACCGCATAAGTCAGCAAGAAGATGTAAAGGGTGGCGGGTGGGGGATTATTTTTAAACGGGAGTAAAACAGATAGGAGTGGATAGTCTCCTCGATAAGAGAAACTCCTGCAGGCTGCAACAGACAGAAGCGATGCCTGGGCCCAGAGATAGCTGAGCGGTTCTGTGGGTCGCCCCCGAAGCCTCCTGTGTCCCCCCGATGACCTTGGATCAAACGCTGCTGCAACTTTCTTCTCTCTGCTTCTTTCTTTCTAGTCTAAACAATCAACTGGATGTACGTACACCGGCTGTGATATTCAAATGCAACAAGGCAGCAGCGTTCATTAGCATGTAAAGTAAGAACACAACAAAAACCATCACGGCGGAGAAGAACCACCAAGTGACTGAATCTCCAACAGAACGGCACCGACACAGAGGAACGGCCGGTTCTAATTAGCCGTCTGAGAAGACGCCTGACAGTCCACGTGTGATTACACGGAGCTGAAAGCAACACGACTCAGAATGAGAAAGAGTTCAAAAATAGCCTTAAAGCTGAGCCGACACCGGAGTAGATGCAAAGTTTGATGAATTAACAAGTCGTTAGGTTAATTAATGGACAGTGAGAGACCATCACCTGCCTGTGGCTGTTGGCTCCGCCGGCCAGCAGTTGGCAGACGATGTGGATTCTCAGAAATCTGCATTAAGGATCGACGGAGCGCCTGATGAACAGAGAGACGGCTGCATCCTTTAATTACGATGTTTTAGTTTTCATTCACTCGTTAAACATCGCTGGTAGGATAATTGGTGAATAAGAGTTATGAAGAGGGCTGCAAGGTCATTAGCATCGTCATCTCGCATCCCGGTGAGGACACTCGGGACCTTTCTGTCTCCATGTTCTCCCCGAGCAGCAGCGTGGGTTCTCTCCGGGTTCTCCAATTGGTTAATTGGTGATTGTAAATTGTCCGTAGGTGTGAATGTGAGTGTGCTTGGTTGTCTGTCTCTAAGTGTAGCCCTGTGATAGACTGGTTACCTGTCCAGGTGAACCTGCCTTCACCCTGAGTCAGCTGGGATAGACTCCAGCCCCCCATGACACAAGTGAGGGTCAAGGTGTAGAGATGATGGATGGACTCAAACCGATTATCTGATTGTCAGAAAAGCTGTCAAGTCTAATTTAGGTAAATCAGGCACTTGAAACGCTTTAATAAGGCTAATCAAAGACTGTGGTCGCAGTAAATAATGTTAATTTCACGTCACTAACAAGGTGAGGAAGCATTAAAGTCGTACATCCTCTAACCTCAGCACACCTCAGCGCCTCCATGAGGCTCTGATGCTGACGGTCCACCGCTCCACCTGCTCTTCACTGTTTTCTCCTTGACTCAGGATTTACTGGTGGACCTGAAGCATCCAGGCGGCCATCTTGAGGGAGTCGTTCGCTCCGGTGATCGCTCCGCATCGCCGCGTAAAAGTCGAGGTATACGGCCGTGCGGCTGCTGCTCTGCGCCCCCAAGGTGACAACGCGTTTGATTCTGTCGCCATATTTCTAGAAGATAACGGCCCCTCACACGGAGCTGCTGCATGAACGTATCTCCTCCACCATCGCGCCGAAGCATCGCTGAACTTTAGAATGCACAGAGAAGCACAGATTTCCACCTCTTTCATCCCTCCGAGTACAGAAGTCTTTTTTCTTCTTATCAAAATCTACTCCACACAATTTAGGGCTGCAGCAGCCCAAGGACACAGGAAAGTATTCTGAGGGCGAATTCTAACTCCTCTGCTCGTCTACTTCCTGCGAGCCTCGCTGAGATGTTCTCCTGTGCTCGGGCCACCCCGCACAGCACAACACATTACAAGTGTTTAGTTTTGTGTAGTCTCATAAATCAAGCTGTACAAAGAGCCAGATTTAATCGAGCAGGAGGAAACAAATTCTGTTTTCTGAACACTTATCTTTGTTGCTGGCATCGCTTCCCCAGATAAAGGTTCAGTATGTTGCAGAATCCGCTCCATCGACTATGATGCACTGCACGCTGGAGGTAGGCGCTACTATCACTTGGCCCGCATCCAGAACGACAACAACACGGTTTGATGCTACGCCTTCAACGCTCCCATCTCACACAGTAACCTTGGCACAGGTTGGAGAACAACACAGACTCTATCACCCGACACTAAACCTTCTTTCATGTCGGATTGTCAAGACGGAGGTCCAGATACGAGGAGGGCTTGATGCTGGAAGGATCATTAGTTGTTCATTATTGTTCATAGTTGTTATAATAACTAGTGTATCGTTAGAACACTACGCATCGCTGGAGTTCATGTCTAACTGACCGATGTGTGATTGTGCACATTCTGACCACTTCCACCACGGGGGTAAATGTTCTGCAGTTATAGACGCTTTTATGTGTTTCTCATTCACACACATTCACACACCAACAGAGATGCCATGAAAGGTGCTGCCTGCCACTGGGAGCAACTTCAGTGTCTTGCCCAAAGACACTTCGACTGTGGAGGGAATCGAACCACCAACCTTGCAACTGGAGGACAACCCGCTCTGAGACACTTCCACCCCGGGGCAGCGCTCTGACGGGGTGGAAGTGTCCAGAACACACAGGCAGTACTTGGCTGCTGATGCTAGTTTAGTTAGCGCTCACACTTCTGTTTCCTCCATCGGTGGCGGTGGGGGAGTGGCAGATACGCTCCACCGTCGTCGTGTCCTCTTCTGTGCATGCAGGACACTAACCTTAACCTTAACCCTTCTTTCCCTCCATCTGTGGCCCGTTGATTTAAATCACAAGAACATGAACAAAGGCCTGAATTACACGTCACACGGCGACATCCAGGAATCTGCTGGAGGCTCTACGTTGGCCCAGCAGAGCCTCCACATAACATGCTAACATTTACTAATCCGCACTTAACACAAAACACCGCCGAGGCCATTAGCTGTGCAGATACTTGGTTACAAACCAAAGCGCTGGTTAAATGGACCCGTTGACCCAGTAATGGCTCTGCGGATCACCAAAGTGCTCACAGTTCCCCTGAGAGGAGGATAAATGTGAATACTAAATGTCTCGGCAGCCCAGCCAACACTTTTCATCACAAACCTCAAGCTGTACTCACGCTGGCTCGAGAGGTGAGCTCAGCGGTCGCTCATACCGTCGGCACTCTTTGGAGCTGTTATTGTCGCCGGTCGACCCAGTAGATGTCGATATGTTTGACAGGATAGGTGTCGGCTTTGGTCTGCCGGTGGCGCTGAATGAAACATGTTTGGAGTTCTGTATTACTTTCCTCTGGACTCTATGAATGTTTAGACCGACGCACTGACAATCTGTTGAGATATCGGACTGGATTTATCTCGCCGTTTGTCTCAGCAAGGCTGCCTGCGAGCAAAGAGAAAAGTTCTGAAAACATAAAGGTAGCACGAAAAAAGTTCTGTTCTCTGTAACTTAAGACCTCTTGAAACACTTCAGCATCCCCATTAAACAGGAAGCATCGGAGTTTTTTAAGTTAATCTCCATTATTATCATCACCACCACGCCACTGGACATTTCTTTTACATTTTTTTTAATTCCCATTATCTTTATCACCACTAGCATGTTCGGTATCATCAGTCATCATCATCATTATCATTATCAGTAAAACAACCCCCACTGGGCACTGAGTTATGGCGTTACTTCCTGTCTTTGTTCTCGGTCACATCAGTCTTGTGGCAGCCACTTCTTTAGTAAACTGGAGCTCCGGCTCCTCTGTTCTCCGCCAAAGACTGATTTGCATTAGCAAAGTCAAACAGGCTTAATAGACTTTTATTGGCATGAGGCGTCCGGGCTCCGAGGGTGGGCTTTTAAACAATGCAATATGCTAATAAACAGACCTCTGTGTACCAGGACATCAAGCAGCACATCAACAACAGCAGAAAAACAAGCTCGTACACGTGCAGTTACCCAGAACACGAGCCCACATCGACGAATCCATCTGCCTTGTTTTAAATGGAATTCTTGAAAACTGCACTTTTTAATTGTGTTTTTGCAGCAAGTAGCAGAAAATATGAGAGAAGTGGAGGTGCAGCTCAGACTGATATTTATGACACTTTAACATTTGTGGTGTTCGACTCTCACTACCACATAAGAGTTCAGTGACTCGATAATCGGCCCTTAACAATCCTAAACCTGCTATCCGACAGGTTTTTAGGAGAAACCAACAGAATCCATAAAAACAGCCTTAACATAGCGACAGCCTTGGATTGTGACTCCGACATGACATTTAATGTCACCAATCAGGATGACGGCGTATTATCTGACTGAACAATCCCACAGATTGGCTACGTTCACACTGCAGGACTTGATGCTCAATGAGGATTTCTTTGTGACTTCCTTCACGTTTCCACTTCAATGCGACTTGTATGTGATCTGCTGTGTGAACTTCATACGAGCCAAAAGTGTCCCGCATGCGCAGAAGAGGACACGACGACGTCACACGCAGCGAGCGTGCTCAGTGTTTATGGAAGTAAACATGGATGGTAACGGTGGAGCGTATCTGCCACTCCCCCACCGCCACCGATGGAGGAAACAGAAGTGTGAGCGCTAACTAAACTAGCATCAGCAGCCAAGTACTGCCTGTGTGTTCTGGACACTTCCACCCCGTCAGAGCGCTGCCCCGGGGTGGAAGTGTCCCCTGACCTCGCCGAATATGCTGATACGCATCATTAATTGAGCCCAGAAAGTTCTATTGGGACCAGCCCTACTAGTTATTATAACAGCTATGAACAATAATTAACAGCTAATGAGCCTTCCAGCATCAAGCCCTCCTTGTATTTGGATCTCCGTCTTGACAATCCGACATAAAAGAAGGTTTTACATTTTAGTGTCGGATTATCAAGTCTTGACTGTATTTGTGTTCTGGGAAAAAACTCTCTATGCACGAAAAGCTCATGCAGATGTCATTTTGTGTGTGTTCTGCACATGAACCAGTTCAGGGTGACACAGAGCACGGCGCTGTGCCGCTACTGGAAGGAAACAGACGGTCTGCTTTACTTTCCCAAATGATCGCAGGTAATCCTTTGTTACATTTAATTGTTCCACCTCGAGTGGAAGTTTTAAAAGGTTTTCCACTAAACTCCTTTTTATTCCCACATATGAGACGACACCCACAATGCCGGCGTTGTTCATCGGCGAGCCCCTTCGGTGTCGTGTACACTCAAACAGAGAGAGACGCCTGGCGATGAGGATAATGAGCCGAGCGTATTCAGGATGCGCTGGCAGTGCGGGCCTTCCTACTGTACCCGCATCATCCACGGCAGCAAGCAACATACAGGCTGGAGGTGTATTTTTCCGTCTCGCAGCGTTGTCTCTTCGTCACGTCTGACTCATACGTCTGTGTACTGTATCTGTAAATGTGCTCGCATGGATGCTGAGCGCCGGGCAGATTGCCCGCCGGTGGACGTGCGAGGACGAACCGCCGAGTTGTGGGTAAATGCAGACAGACAGAGGGAGTGGAGACTAAAGAGGAGGTGGTGTTTGCTGTAATTTAGGAGAACAAGGGAGGGGAGGGGCAGCATTTACATTCATCACAGGAGCTCACCTCGCCTCAACTCACATGACGTGAGAACGAGAGCGAGGAGAAGGAGAGCAGTGGAGCGGCTTGAGATAAAACACAGAGAGAGAGAGAGGGGGAGATGCAGCGAGACAGAATGGGGTTGAGCAAAGAGATCTTCTCCCTGTTTCTTGTTTTGTTTTGTTTTTTTTCTTTTTAATTCAAACCCCAGAAACGCTTTTTGCGGCTGCGAGTCTATAAATACGAGGCGCCGGAGTTTCAAACGTGAACAAATATGGTGTTTTTTGGGAGTCAAACAGTTCGCTTTTATCTCACAACGTGTAGACAAACAACGCAATTTTCCAAATAATTTTCTTTAAGAAATGGCAGGAAGGAGGGAAACAGGAGCCCCGGGGGAGAGGGCGGGCAGCTGACGGAGAAAAAACTCACACCTGAGCTCGGACTTGCTGTGTTTTTCTGTTCTCGGGTGTTGATGGCAGAGAGCTGGCCTGTTCCCCCCCAGTAAAAGCTCACATGGAAACCACCTCCGTCACCAGAGAAACCCTCCAGTTGTGCGTGCTCGTGTGAACCTGCCAGTCGACGCCCTTCGAGTTCCACATATATTTCCCTACATGGTTGCGTAAGCATAAGCCGGCGTACACGTCGACACTCGGCACAGAGGGAGTCCGGGTTGAGTGATTCTTGTCCTGTGGGTCAGCAGGAACACATCTGAACATATTGCCCTGATGTATAGGCTTCTGTGTCGCAGCATGTGGCGCTGATGAGCGCCGCTGAGTAATTGAGGGAGCACATTGTGGTCTTTTCTTCTTCCACATCCCGGCCTCTGTCTTGCTTCACTCTCTCTTCTTTACCCCTGTATCCCTCCGTCTGTCTGTCTGTCTTTCCTGTTTTCCCTGTGATATCCCACTTCTGTCCCGTCTTGCACCGTTGCCGACGGAGGGCTAGCGAGCACGGGAGGCCAAGTGTGGACAAAGCAAGGACAAACGGAGGCAGCAAAAGAAAAAAAAAGATGGGAGATGAATTTAGGTGAGAAGACTGAAGAGAGATAAACAGAGGAAGCTGCAGTAAAAGAGGACAGAGGAATGAATCTGTGTTTTCATGAACTTTGAGTTGATGTTTTGCTCATATTCTGTTTTCTGTCGCACAAACGGCTAAATTAAAAACGAAAATAAGTTGCTGATGAGTTTTGTCTAATGATCAACACAATAAGGTGTTTTCAGGGCCAATTGTTAGTCATTGATGTGGCTGGTAATGTATGAAATGCCTTCGTTTATTCTGTTTTTCTTGTGTTTAATTAAATCAAAACTTTTCAACAATTACGCTGGGTTACAAAACAACACTTTCTTGAAGGTGTCCAGGATTTTTTAACTGATCTAGAACATTTCTGCAACGCTGAATCCAAAAACTAAATCTGCTTTTCTGAATCAGGTCAGGTTTTATGCCAACTAGATTTTAAAAAATTACTTTTGCCACTAAATCGAATAAATTTTTTTGACACTAGCATTTGATTGATTTTGGTATTTCTCTTATGAAATCGGATTTTAGAGGAAATATTTCATTTTCTAATCCTTTTCATGAGCTAAATGATCCAAAAGTTGATGAGCGTAAACATCCATCCATTGCATGTGGCGACAAATCAAAATGTTGAGCAACACCAGAGTAATATTTGGATTCAGCACATTGCAGTTGTCCAAAATCAGCTCAAAAAACTTTGACACCAGAATGGGTGTAGACCAGCGTTGTCCTTCGGTGTCGATACGCTATCACCTGAGACGTCAGACCAACGAGACGTCAGACTAACGGGTTGGACGATATGTTTCATGTTGCTCCAGAGATGAAGACAACAAAAGAAGCAGAAACACACGATCGGTAACATAAACTTGTTCAAAATACTGTTTCTAACTCCTCTGAAGCCTCTTTGAGTCAAGAACCATCTCAAGCAGGCGTAAAAGCATTTTTGCCAAATCAAGCACTTTTTTTTTTTTTTTTTTATATTCTGTGAACTTTTTCTGGTGCGTTACTCAAAAACACACGATGAGGCAAATCATCATCATGTTTTTTGGAGCTGTCCACTGATAAAAACCATAAAAACCAAACGTACGACATGTTCTCAGAAGCTGGATCCCACCAACGTGTGTGTGTCACTCTGTCTGGGAGATATACCAGAGGAGCTGACAGGAAGTGACAAATATCTCTGGAAAATTATGGTTTTAGCAGCAAAGGAGGCCAGAAATTGGTTGAAAAAAAGGACCTTTACATGGCAAGGTGGAAGAAATGGACTTTATGTCTTTAGGACCAGCGTGGTGGCTGCTCTCCTCATCTTCTTTGAATGTTTTTTTTTTTTTCTTTGTCCCCTTGCATTCTCTATATTCTGAATGTATGTTGGCCAAGACAGAAGTGCACAGGCTGTTCCTGTCACATCTCCTCCTCTTCTCATCGCCCTGGAGCTCTTTCTGAAGCTTATGTTTGTTAAATGGACTCTTGTGAGTTGATCCAAGAACCTTTAATGGAAGTACATTACGTTCTGGGCTCGGTGGTTAGCACCATCGCAGCTAGAAGGTCGCCGGGTTGCGTCCCGGTGAGGACACCCGGGATCTTTCTACGCGGAGTCTCCATGTTCTCCCCGTGCAGCGTGGGTTCTCTCCGGGTTCTCCAGAAACATGCTGAGGTTAATTAGTGATTCTAAATTGCCCATAGGTGTGAATGTGAGTGTGCTTGGTTGTCTGTCTCTAAGTGTAGCCCTGTGATAGACTGGTTACCTGTCCAGGTGAACCTGCCTTCACCCTGAGTCATCTGGGATAGACTCCAGATGGACATAATGTAGAAGCAGCTATAGGAACATATGTTGAGCTGGATTATGTCGATGTGTCCTCAGGCCCACTGTTCTTTATTTTCTCTCCGTTCCACCAGAATGTTTTTTTTCCTATCGCTCATTTCCAAATCACTTTGAAGACAGACTCGCTGAAGTTGTGGAGGATTTGTGCGCCGACACGAGCAGCGTGACTCACACACAGCGATCCTCCCATCTCTCAAACTTTACCTCAAGCTCTGCAATCAGGTGTACAAACAGACCTCATGTCTCAGGAAGCAGCTATAACTCCCTCCTCATTACTTTAGTTTGATTCGCTCTTGAAAAACCTCATCGCGAGTCCAGAAGCAGTTTAATCGCACGTAAACATTTTTCCATAAATTCTTTCTAAGCTCGACGAGGTCCAAAATAAACCGATAACAATAATAATCACGGCGCTACGAGGCGCATTAGGGAGAGGTGGGAGCCTTCGAATCACAGTTTTTATTGCTGACATTAAAAAGAGCAACACGTAATGTGCAATGGCATTTAAAAATCATTATTATGTCATGACTGAATTATTGTGATGAGCTGCTGTAATTTGGAAGAAAAGAAAAAAAAAAAACGCAACCTCCATCTCGATCTTCGTTTACAGAAATAGATGGAGCAGCGTGTTCTTTCATTGGCCTTTCACTGTAAAAAAGATAAAAGAATAAAGAGAGGCTTCATTTGCGTCAGGAGAACAAACAGCACCTTATTTTTCTAAAACGAATCTGACCAAACGATAAAATCCAAGCTGCGAGCAGTGAACGGTACTTAATGAAGACAATGAAAGCAGCGAAGATTTGGGGGGATGTTAAAAAACTCCTCGCATCACCTTTGATCGACGGTCTGATCTGGAGTCACTCGCAGCGAAGTGAAATCTCGCCATTCTCCTCGCAGGAACACGCTGAGTGTTGCAGAGGAGAGAATCTGTCACGGTTTGTTGACGGGATTATCTCGCCACCCGTCGCCACGAACAAGAGCGGTTCAGAAGTGGACAGACGCACGAGGCGTGTCAGGAAAGTTCCAGGACTGGTGTCACAAAAGAGAGATTTTAAAACTACAAAATACGAGTTTTCCCCTTCAGACGATCAACCAGTACGTCTACAAAGAGATCCTGGTTCGTTCGGAAGAGGCCAGAGATGTGGAAGGACGAGTGGCGGCTGCTTTACCGTGACAAGGTGACAAAGTGGGGGTTTAAGGGCGGCTGTGGCTCAGGTGGTAGTCCTCCAGTCGCAAGGTTCGATCCCTTGGGCAAGACACTGAACCCGAAGTTGCTCCCAATAGCAGGCAGCACCTTGCACGGCAGCTCTGTAGCCATTGGTGTACGACAACGCCCTGCTCACAATGCACTGAGCATCCCACATTTCCTGAGAAGAAGGACACTTCGACTGTGGAGGGGTGATCGAACCTTGTGATTGGAGAACAACTGGCTCTACCACCTGAGCCACAGCCTCCCTTAGATCCCTACCTTGTCAGCATCCGACAGTTCCTGAACATCTCCATGCTGGAGCAACCTCACTACTCACCCCACCTGGCTCCGTGGGATTGTTTCCTCTTCCCCAAGCTCAAGGGGGTCATCAAGGGGTTTAGAAGACGTGGACCACATCAAGATGGCTGTGACGACGGAGCTGCAGAAGATCCTGGAAGAATCCTTCCAGGAGTGCAGAGAAGGCTGGGGAAGTGTGTTAGACTCCAGAAGGGGAAAACTTGTAGTTTGTAGTTTGGATTTGAAATATACCTTTTGTGACACCAGTCCTGGAACTTTTCTGACACACCTCGTATGGTTATTACATGCTGTGGTGTTGCTGGCTAAAGAAGCATGTCGTCTGCATATAGACTGATTCTATAAAGCGACCTCTTGAATAATGGAGGCTGCCAGTGTCACAACAAAGTACAGCCTGAATGAATGTAATATCCTGCTGCTATTGAAATGATGGTTCTCAATACAGAATAGCAGTTTTGCATTGAGCTCAAGCGCGTAGGATTCAGATTGAGCTGAAAAGTTTGTTGATTTCTAAATATATTCCTGCCTGTGCCTTCACTGAGAGGGCTGATTGTTTGTTTCTGTTGGTTTCTGTAGTAATCCTGATATTCACAATTCAGAATTTTTTGTTTTTTTGGTTGTTTTTGTTGTGATCGATTTAAATTAAGCACCGATTAGCTTTTAATGACTGAATTCTTCAGCAAATTTGTAGTTTGGATTTGAAATATGTCTTTCGTGATACCAGTCCTGGAACTTTTCTGACACGCCTCATAAATATTGTTGGAAATTTTCGTGTTAAAGTTTAAAGAAAAGGAAGCTGTTCCAACAACACGCCTCTCACGGCTTCATGCCAACATGTGTGGGACGGTAATTAACGGTAAGTCCTGAATGTGTACTTCTTCTGTCTCCTCTCCTCTTTGCATATCCTGCTAAGCGTTATAGAAAAGCACTGACTCATCTCAGCCTATGAATAGATAGAGGTCCGTTCCCTCTCCACCTCTGAATCAGGGCGGAGGCAGCCGGAGATAAGGCTAATAAGGGTCCCGTCAAAGGGCTGGTGTGAGGTCCACAAGGGGAGGATAGAGGTCGGAGGAGGGGGGAGGAGCTGCTTGTGGATCACCGTGGTAGTCGTTCAGATGTAGGGAGGACCGGGAGGGTTGGAGGTAAAGGAGGAGTTGGCAAAGGGAGGGAAGACGTGGCTGCTGCTGGTGAGGTAAGAGGAGGCTGAGACAAGGTGTGAAGATCACGTCCGGAGGGAGTCGGGATGGAGGGGAAGATGTGGCCCGGTCCGATACCACAGGGACGGAGAGTGAGAATTAAGAAAAAGAGGCCAAGTGGAGCGAAAGCAGAGGGGAGGGCCGGGACCGAGACAAGACAGGAGGAACAGGAAGAGGAGGCGAGGTGGTAGAGGGATGAATGAACTGATGTTTACTGTAGTGCTCCTGATGGATTCTGAGCAATCCTGCTGATTTTAACCCGACATCTGGAGACAGACGGGGATGATGGGGGCGAGTGGGGGGCGAGGAGGCTGGATTAGTACCTGCACATCTGGTGGAAGTCTGTCTGTGAGGATGAAACACACCTTTGGTAGCAGGACACATTCATAAACACAGAGGTAGAAAGTAATGAGAGGAAGGAAGCAGGGCTGGTGGACAGAAGAACGATGAACAGACCTTCTAGCTGTGAGGCAACGATGCTACCCACCGAGCCACCGTGCAGCCCAGAATGTAATGCACTCCCATTAAAGGTTCTCGTATAAAACTGAGCTTTTTAGGGTTTTTTACCTTTATTTAAAAGACTTGTTGACATGCAGGCGCCCCATGTGCACACTGCAAAAGAAGATTTGTTTGCAAAAAAATAAACACAACATCCGCTCAAAATCATGCAACATGGGCCCCGATCGTGATTTTAGCTTCTCACAATGAAATGAACACGACTGACCAGGATGCTTCAAATGTCCCACTGTAGAAAATGAAATAAATAAATACGATTAATTCTGCAGCAACAAGTGGAGACTAGAGGCTTCCCTGTGAGGCGTTCAGGGACCACCGGTGAATTGACGAGCAGATGTTCAGCGAGCAGGGCGCTCTGGGTGCTTCATAATTTATATTTTGCTTCTGTGAGATGCTCTGAATTCATTATTTTAAGTCTTATTTTGATGCTGATCTGCATATTAACAACTCGGAAGTGAGCCCAGCGCTCTGCTTAGTTACAAGACATTTTGCCTCAACGGTGATAAATAATCAGTATCGATCAGAGTACTTGTGATTGTCGATTTTGTCGTAATCCTGCAGCCCCAGGCGGTTGCATGGAAATATGTCACAACACAACTTATTTGTTTTAAATCAGCAACACAAAGATGACGAGTGCACAGTTTAAATGCCTTTCAAAGCAAAAAATTATTCCAGATTTGAAGCGTTGCACGATACGAGGAAGGTTTAAGTTTAAGTCTTTACAGGAAAAAGTCATTTCTCACCTTTTCAGATGATGTATTCATGTTTTAATGCAGATGTGCTTCCTCACAAAACCCCTCTAGAATGCTTAACTCCTTCCACATCAAGTTATTTAATAAATCCGGTGGACAGAAAACAGCTTTTGTGATTTTCTCTGACACCAGTCACATGTTAAAACCACGGCTCAGTATTTCGCCGGTCTGACGTGAAGCCAGAAATACGAGACGGAGAGCGAGACAGCGAGGCAGCTCACGGAGGTGTGGAGCCGAAAGTTATGGCGTGAGTTTAAAAATGGCCACATTCTAAATGGCCGGAGTAAATCGAGACCAACAGGGTTGGAAAATAGGACACATAAATTTAGGGCTGTGGGTATTTTTCACCACCTCTTCCTGTGTCCCTCTTTGCTCCGTCTCGCTCGCCGGAAAAAAAGGGGAACACACACAGCGGGCCGCTTTCTAAACCAGGACAATGAGAAGGTACGAGCAGAGCAGATGTTTCCATCATCACAAAGCAGAGACACAAACTGAAGCGTCACCTGAACGTCTCATCACAACATTTAAACTTTAAGCATCATATCCTGCATTTTGACAGACACACCAGCCCTGAGTGTCTGTGGAGGAGAAAGCATCCAGCGTTTAACACACTTTTAACTAAACAGGTCATCGGTTTGCAGAACCGCCGCCCGCTGCCATAAACACAAGATCGAGAGGCTTCCTGAGCTCCTCACGTGATGTTCTGTTGTCATGTAGCAGCACCGTGTCGACTTAATGAGTCCGCCGCTGGTTAAACTGATTTGGGTGAAGTTAGTCGTATATACTGTCATAAAATGTGTTTTTTAAATTATAATCAGGTCTAAATTTATGATAAAGCATTTATCTCTCTGTGTTTGAAGGAAACTGACGACACTTTGATGGCACAGTTTCCCCATGTGGGTTTGTTGTTGTTTTAAACTTTCATCCATGTGATCTTTAGCTTGTGCAGACAGCGCCGCCATGTACACGAGCGCTCATACACGTTTTATCATGTGACCCTCAGTTTAAGAACAAAATGGAACAGGTACTAAAGATGCACTTTTTAAATTATTGATAAAGTTCATAAGATGTTTACAATTTTAATTACGTTGGACAACTACACGTATCTTCCCTCTAGTCAGGCTCAATCTGCAGTTAACACCTAAATGCTACACACTTTAGCTTTTGTGCACTTTAAACATGTTTTTTACTTACATATAAAAGCAGATTTTATGTACTTTTTATTCACAATAGTATGAAATCTTTGGGATGGAACACCGTCTGGCTGGTTGTGGTTAAAAGCTGTTAAGATGCAGAAACGTTCCATGTGCACAAGCCTCCATCGTGATTGGTTCAGAGGATCTGTGGAGGTCGCTGCATCGCCACAATGATGTTTAACACAACAATCATTATTCGTTTTAGTTTTTCAGCACAACAAGCTTGATTTAATGCTTTGCTTTCCAGCGAACATGAGGAGCATCTTCTATAATTTAGACAGGATGGCTTGTTAACCAGCTACCAGTGTTTAATGCAGCATTCAATGTCTGTTGTTTTATGTAATGTTTGAGGGGCTTGAGTGAAATATTTTGACAGACCGTCTACATCATCAGGTGACACGACTGCTGCTCATCCAGGAGCATCCAGCTGACATGAGAGCAGCTGCAGAGGTCATGACTGAAGAACCACAACCTTCCACACCACCGTTCATTTGTCATCGTCTTTTTACTGTGTACCTCGTAATGTGCAGGTTTGTTGCTTGCACAGTTTAAACATGACTCTGTTATTTATTTTTTGCAATTGTTAAATGTTTCTTTACTTTAAATTAAGCCCCTACAGTTATTTTTATTCATTTTATTTTATTTTTGATTTTATTTTATTTTTAGTTATTTTTTTTAGCTATTTTTATATTTTTTATCTTGTACATTGTATTTTTTATTTATTTTTAAATCTATTTTATTATTTTTCATTTAGTTTTTATTTGTTTTATTTTTATTTTATTTTTTGTTACTTTTATTTTTTAGATATTTTTCATATTTTTCATCTTGTACATTGGATTTTTTATTTTATTTATTTTTCATTTCTTTTTTATTCATTTTATTTCTTTTTTATTTTATTTTTAGTTACTTTTATTTTTAAGCTATTTTTTTATATCTTTTTTATCTTGTACATTGTATTTTGTTATTTTATTTATTTTTCATGTATTTTTTGTTCATTTTGTTTTTATTTTATTTTATTTTTAGTTACTTTTTTTTCTTAGCTATTTTCTATATTTTTTATCTTGCACATGCACCTTACTGTATATTTATTGTTGCACCAACCCACCAGAACAAATTCCTCATACAGTGTGAACTCTACCTGGCAATAAATCTGATTCTGTTTCTGATTCTGGAGTTGTCATATATTTGTTATATACAGTGTGTGAGCTCATTAGAGCCAAAACCCACCAGAATCCTAACGCCAGCTCTGTCAATTAACTCTGTTTTATCAGCTTTTTTTATGTGATCAGTAAACTTTTTTTTAATTTGCATTTTTGTGATACAATCTGAAAATATGTGAAGTTCCAGATAAAGACATTTCCAGGTCGAGCCTCTGTAATCACAAATAGCCACATGAGAGCGAGCTGGAGGCAGTAGAAGAGCGAACAGAGAAGCACCTGGGGAGAGAACCAAAAAAAAAAAACCAGAGAGAGAACATTTCTGGGATGAAAGGCGAGATCAGAAAGCTGTTACCGGGGGTTTACTGTGCTTTACTGGACAGCACCAAATCCATGAATGAACTAAACAATTAGAGGAGAGACGTGAGCAGAGAGCGACAGACGGGGAGAGAAATAAAAAATAAAAAAAACAGACAAAGAGAAGCGCTGAGAGAGACGTCAGGCAGAGGAACACTCGCTTTTAATTCTCTTATCGTTTACAAATGCTGCCTAATTGCGTCTGTGTTTTAGCGAAAGGACGCGGCGCTGCCAAGCCGAACAGAACATTACATTAATAGAGTACAGGACCTGGGCGATTACTGCAACAATAGGTGCTGTTGTAGGACATTAATTGGGGGAATATAAATGCGGACACGTTTATGTTCAACCTGCCTGGAGCGAAACCTCCAGAGCACGGGAGGAACTGGAAATGACGTCTCAAGCCAAAAAAAAAAAAAAAACAAGAACCGCTCGTCGAAAGCTGCAGAGGACATGAGGAGAACGAGGTGTGGACGCTAATTGCTCCGCTGGATTCACCCCTGCTCTGTGATTAAATGGTTCAACTGCCTCACACAGCTTCCACAACAATTACCCCTGGACACAGTTCAACACTGGTTCTACACCATCATCGAGCCCGTTTCCTCAGAACCAGCACACACACACTCACAGGGACAGTAAATCGCTCCCCGGCTCCTCACAAAGGGCCTCCACCGGCAAAAAAAAGGATGAAAAGCCGAAATTATTTGGTCAGAAGCTAATTGATCGGCACCCCGCTGTGGGTTTTTGTTCCCGCAGAAGGCTGCCAGTTACACAAAAGACGTCGGGTCGCCTGCGCCGTGTTGTGTGCGCGATAATTATTAATGTTGCAGCGGCAGCAATGTGGAAAAGCTGTTTAATATTCAGACATTAATTGCCCTTGTAGCACATGTCTCGCTGTACATTACCAAGTGTGTGAGTGTCTGTTTTGCTGCCTGCATGTGTTGCTCGTATCCCATCACAGCTCGCCTCAGGTCATCAGGGATGGCTTCCCTTTTTTTTTTCCATTAATTGCTGACGATCTTGCGTTTAAACCCAATGCACAAGTGTGATGCTATCTCTCTCTCCCGATCTACAGCCTCCTCTGGTGGATTAGCTGGCTGTTCTCATTGTGCAGCGGCCCTGGGGTGATCAGCGACAACTACAGCTATTTGTACCACTACAAAGCCATACCTTCTAGACAAGACGAGGGGAAATAGCTCCCCGTGTCTCGATAATGTGAGCATTAGCCAAAGCTTTAGATCACGCTGATTGCTGCGGTCCAAGACGCTGCGGAGGGATAACGAGCAGGGTGGTGCTGGAAACCACCGCTGACTGAACGCCGCCAACATGCTGGCTGGCTCGCCAACTCAACTGGTGGAGTCTTCTCCCACCTCCTTCATCTGAGCCTTCACAGATGTGGCTGCAGCTGTGCTCCATCCATCTTTCTCCTCATTCCTCCTCCATTTAGGCAAAGAGGCAGCTTCTCGTTTTTGTCGTTGGATAGACGGCAACACACTCTCTCTCTCTCCGGCTTTCTTCTAAGTCATGCACTCAGCGCACTCATCCTCTTACTTACCAGCCTTCCCTCACTGATCTCATTCATTGATATAGATGTGAGTGCCCTTTGCCTTCATCCATCTCGCTCCCTCCTCCTCCTCCTCCTTGTTAATACTGGAGACGCCTGGCTTCCTCCTTCCGTCCCTTCATTTATTTAACTCTCCTACTTTCAAGCTTACACAAGTTCACTTTTTCTCCACAGTAACTACCAAAGCAACTTCTTACTCAGAGCCAGACAGGTTTTATAGCGGCGGTCAGAGCGTCTGAGACCAAACCGGCACTGGTTTGGTGGCTCACTCGTATCATTTGCAAAACTGCCACATAGAACAGCATGGAGACTTATATGGAGTATTAAAGGTTTCATATGTGACCTTAACCCTTTATCGGAAAAGGAACCATATGTGGTGACGTCTGCAGGCTTTAAAAATGTCAGGGGGAATCATGTGACTCCATCCGGCCAATCAGCGAAGCCACTGCGGCCTCTGACCAATCACGAGTGAGCCAGAGTCATAAGTTGCGTAAGTCTGATTTTTGATTTGGAAATAAATGTTCCTTCATCTGTACATGTGTATTTTTTACCCACATATCATCTGGATCCGTATGTGGTAACAGCTTTGACTTTGACTCGCAGTTTAAATCTAAAACCTTCCAAAAAAATGTCGTCTTATGTCCACCAATAACAGTTCAGGGTTGAACATTTTACTTTCCAAGCATTTCAATGAAAGAGAGGGTTAATAGAAGCTAAAGAAGATTGTGTTGTTGTGTTTTTAAATAAGGCTCATAAGATAAATACAAGTTACAAAACAAAATATATATATTTACACAAAGCTTCAACTACATTCACTGCTAAACCTAAATTAATTTATTAATACAAAAAATACAAACACATTTTTTATTTGCGTATAAAACGGATGCATTTTTATGCTTCAGAGAGAAAAAAAAATCTTGGAATTGGTGCAAAATCAGTTTTAATCTGCGTGGAAACGATGGCGGATAGAGATAAAAGGTGTGCCAGACAAATAGTAGGTACTGGATGTAACTCTCGTTCTATGAAGCATAAATGCTCCACGCTTCCAATATGTGCTTCTCATTCACCCGTTTACACACAAACTAACACACCAACAGGCTTCACTATTGGTTGTGTTTGGCGGCCAGAGGGACGGACAGACTTTGGTCGGTGGTGGCCGTGGCCACCCTGGGCCACCCTTTGGCTCCACCTCTGTTCCCACTGACAAGCTGCATGCAGCTAGTGCAGTAGCTGGTGTCCATCTTTGAGCTGCTGAGCAGCTCCTGCAGCTCCAAACTGGTCCAAAGAAATCTGTGTTGCTCATGTTGCACTAGAAGGCTGATTGAGAGACAAATGTGTTGCTGCACATCTTCCAC
>NW_007578094.1:74693-93578 GCF_000690725.1 Stegastes partitus | reverse complement strand
TGTGTGTGTGTGTGTGATGGCGCGAGGCCGTAAGATAAACACCTCATATTGCAATCCCTATTTTCCAATCTTTGTCAGTCCATTTCCTTGAGATCCTCACTCGGAAAGAAAAGAAAAAAAAAAACACACACACACGATTTTTCTTAAGTTGCGTAAGTCTGCCTTTCACTCCGTCTTCCACACTTCCTCTCCATCACTTCCTCTCCATCACTTCTTCTCCATCACTTCCTCTCCATCACTTCTTCTCCATCTCAGCTGTCAAAAAGCAAACTTTTCTTTTTCCTCACTCTCTTTATCTCTCTCTACATCCACCACTCGCTCTCAGCAGCATTTTGTCTCCATTCCCTCTGCTCCTGGTCTAAATAGCGTCTCCTCCGCCCCCTTGCCCTCCACCCTTATCTGTCCAACACCTCCACGAGCACCCCTCCGTCTGAACCCCACCTGATACGGTCGAAGCCCTTCAAACCGATTCCCGCCTCTTCCTTCCTTCTCGCTCAGAGCAGAGTTTCTTCCACCCGATCTCGCCCTCTCCTCCTCACTATCTCAGTTCCTCTCCTCTCCCCCCATGTCTTCCTCTCTCCCTCCCTCTGATCCCTCTCTATCGTATTTTCGCCACTCCATTGTCTCAGCCCATTAGGCAGACACAAATCCGTTTGGAGACTGAGCCTGAGCACAGCCCCCGTCCACACTCTCCTGGGCCCCGGTGAAGCCAGGAGAGAGCTCTCAGGAGAGGCAGACTCTGGCTTGTGGCCGGGGAAATCCATTTAAACCCTCTGCCACAAAACGCTGCTCTTTCCTGCCGCCTGCTGCACTCGGGGCACGTGTGCTTAATGACTGATACTCTTCCTCCTCGCACACAAACACACACCCGACGCCGTGCATTCCTCTGCTCCCCCCGCTGCCTCCGTCTTCCTCCCACACGCCTGCGTTTTCCACACAATCAAACATACATTTTAACACGCGAGTGCAGCCGTCGCCTCGCTAACGGGACGGTTGGAGCGCTCGGAACAGTTTTCAGGACGTACGGTTAGCGAGGTCGGAGGTCGCATGTGTCTGCAGAACTGGAAGGTTTGTGGATGTGCTATGAGCGAATGTGGCGCACTGTACAGCAGCCTCTGTGCTCGCAAGACTCGTCCTAAATGGGAGTGGACGTTCCCTGCCATTTCTCCCTTTGGAGCTCTAATGAGAAGGAACAGAGAGAAGAGCTTCAGTGGTGGCCACTGGCCTCGCCGTGTCACCGCGACTCACGTCTCTGCTGGTACAGCGACCTGTTGAAACCAGAAGGTCAGCAGATAAACTGGAGGATGACGACACGGAAACAGCGACGGCAGAGACGAGACTCTGTGAGCTCCTGAATCCAGCAGTGTTCAGCGAGGACTCGGTGGTCGTCAGCGTCTTTGTCAAGAGGAGGTTTTTCACTGCAGGAGCAAAGTAGCGTGAATACAGTCGTGACTTGATAATCAGACACTAAATGAAAAACCTTCTTTTATGTCGGATATCAAGGCTGTCGGATTGTCAAGACGGAGGTCCAGATACGAGGAGGGCTTGATGCTGGAAGGCTCATTAGTTGTTCATTATTGTTCATAGTTGTTATAATAACTAGTGTGTTGTTAGAACACTACACATCGCTGGATTTTACGCCTAACTGACTGGTGGGCTGGTGCATATCCCGGCCACTTCCACCCCGGGGCAGCGCTCTGACGGGGTGGAAGTGTCCAGAACACACAGGCAGTACTTGGCTGCTGATGCTAGTTTAGTTAGCGCTCACACTTCTGTTTCCTCCATCGGTGGTGGCGGGGGAGTGGCAGATACGCTCCACCGTTACCATCCATGTTTACTTCCATAAACGCTGAGCACGCTCGCTGCGTGTGACGTCGTCGTGTCCTCTTCTGCGCATTCGGGACACTTTTGGGTCGTATGAAGTTCACACAGCAGATCACATACAAGTCGCATTGAACTGGAAACGTGAAGGTTTAGGATTGTTAAGGGTCGGATTATAGAGTCATGACTGTATTTACAAAAATGGCCCCTTAGCTGGACTTTTTAAATCTTTCTACTTCTACATGAATGTAAGAACAGCTGCAACCAGAACTCCTAAAGCACCAAAACAACGTCAGATAGAAGCTGCTGTAGTTAAAAATAGAACAATGGAGATGAGTTGTGTTTGGATTGTATGTTGTCAGAGAGACTGCCACTCGACGAGGACATCGAGAGGGCAAAACAAAAAAACATGGCACTTGTTTTCCTTGCAAAGTTTAACCAATCAGCATCTGCCTTCTCCGCGTCAAGACCTGCACAGCAGTATTTCAGGAGCACTCAGAACAAACAACTCTGCAAGAGGTGCTTTTTTTTTTTCTTCTGCTAAAAATGGCCGTGGACGAGGTTGGTGAAGCCCTACAACAGCCTGTAGGTTCCTGCAGTGAAAAACAGCCTAAAGTTGTCCTCTCCCTGCATCCATGTATGATTCTTCCTTAAATGTTTATTGTTCAGTACAGCTGCATGCAGCTTTATGCACAAAGTACCAAATGAATGAGCTGATTTTGTGGAATGGAGTCCAAACCTAGATCCCAGGCGGACAGAGATAAAGCAGCAGCAGATTGCTTTATCCCATTAGGCAAGGCCGAGTAAATAGGCAGAGATCTAGCTCTCTGTCCTAGTGCAATCTCCAGCTGATCCTGTCACTGGCATCAGCTCTGTTGGCAGTTTGTCTTTCAAGTCAGACACCCCAGCTTAGCCTGCCTGCCTGCCTGCCTGCCTGCCTGCCTGTCGGTCCGTCTGCACACAGAGTTAATGCCGAAGCAGTATGGCAGTGCAGGAGGAACTGGGAAACCAGTAAAAATGTCCTCCATGTTGTAGGAATGCTTAGTGATAAGAGGACAAGGCAGCAAAGGAAGCTCCACTATCTGATCTTTCAAGGGTCACGAGTGTATCTCAGCCGATCATATTGTTTATCGGGGCCATCGCGGTGGACGAGAGTCGTGCCGGATCCAGCAAATGTCAAATATACCCCGTTTAAGTTAACATTTAGAAAACCTAATAAGAAAAATGTCGGCAGTATTTCAATGTGTGCAGCCGGTCCTGAATCTTTAAATACGTCTTCAGTCGATTGGAGAACAGCTCTGTGTGCACGGTGACGTAATCAGCCTCATGACAAGACTTCACAGGGGTAACAGCAGTACAAGCATGATTGACAGCAAACTGCAGCCAATCGAAGTGAAATCCAGCAGAGACTTAAGGTTAGAGTGTGGACTGACCTTGTGAGAACCATTTTACACTACGGTGGCAGTTGGACAAGGAGATGTCTCGTCTGGGCTGGATGTCCAATAACAAGAGCACAAATTAAAGTGGAGGTGTAAACGCCGTTGGACAATTTGGGTTTTTTTTTTTTTTTTTCTGACAGCGATCAGTTGAAAACAGTTTATGCAGCTGTCACATGTAAGCGCAGGTTTCTGCATTCATCAACACTTTCCATTCACCGTTTCCAAGGTGAGCCCCTCTTAATATTCCAACTCTCAAACCACCTACACATGCTTCCTCACGCAGCCACTGTAAATGGCGGCGCCTTTTGTTTTTACATAACCGATGATGCCGCTGGGTGCGAGCGTCCTACCTTGGCAGCCATGATCATGGAGGAGCCCCCGCGTACTCCGAGGATGGGGATGTGGGTCTGGGCTGAGATGAAGTCCAGGATCTGGGCGATGGCCTCCTGGTCGGTGTCGTCCCCGAACACCACGCCCTGCAGCCAGTGCTCCGTCATGAGGTCGCAGATGCTCTTGATGATGCTCTTGGGGTCAGTCTCATTCATGGTCAGCACCTCCACGTTGGGCGCCAGGTGGAGGAAGTCTTCCTTCTCTCGGCCGCCGGCCAGCGCCATCTCGCTGGAGTTGCCCACCAGGACGACGGCGATGCTGAGGCCGCGCAGGATGTTGGGCAGGGCCATGTGGTGGGGAGGGGGCTGGGGGATGGGCACGTAGTGGCCGCCCCCACCGCCTCCCCCACCGCCTCCCCCGCCCTTCTCTCTCCGTGAGTGGCAGGCCGGGGGCAGGTGGAGGAGGCAGAGCAGCAGGAGGAGGAGGGACAGGCCGAGGGGGGCGCGGCGGTGGAGCGATGGAGGCGGGGGCGGATGGAGGGTCTGGACCGATTCCTGGTCCTGGGCGACCGAGGAGGCGGTGAGGCGGGCCCCGGCGTGGCCGCGAGGTGGGGAGGGGCTGCGGCATCCGCAGACAGGCATCGTGGAGGGGTGGGAGAGTAATACCTGGAGGGGGGGGGGCAAAACAAGACAACAAGAGAGAAAATAAATTAAAAGAGAAGAAGCAGAGGAGGGAGATGGAGAGAGAGAAGTAGAGGTTAACATAGCACCATGCAACATTGATTGAATAAAGCGAATCGCCAAGAGGCTACATGCTCCACATGAATCAGTGCATATCAATGTCAGATCACAGAAGTGGGACACTGAGGGGAAAGAGCGACGGAGGAAAAGGGAAACCTTGTGGAAAACGAGCCTTTAAGCGCACAAAGAGGGATGAGAGAGGAGGTCACACTTGACACATAAATAGTGCATAAACACACACACACGGTGGGACGATGGCGGACGGTTTAGGTCTAATCTCACCGAGATCAATAATTCATGTGGAATGTTCTGAAGCAGCATTATGGTATATATTATGGAGGATGTAAACTCTCCCTCCAGATGAGATGCTGGCTCCCTGACAGGAGAGAGGGAGAGCGAAGGAAGGAAGGGAGGGAAGGATGGAAGGCAGAAAGGGCAGATGGAGGGAAGAGACGGCTCCACGCCAACTCGGGCCGACTGACAAACTGTCTGGAGCGAGATGAGTGACACGCCAACCCGAGACGCAGACAAACTGACTGACGCCGAAATTGATTAAGTGATTGACGGCGGAGGCGCTCGGGGCAACTCGCGAGGCTTTGATACGATAGCCGCCCTCCTCCTTCAACCCCTACTGGCCTAGTTTAGAAACTCGCAGCCGTTTGCCGTCCGTCCCTCCATCCTTCCACCTCCCTCCCACGTTCTACTTGACCATCCCTCTCTCTCGCTGTCCGACTCCCTCTTCCCTGAGCTTATTTATAGAGCTTTTCATTAACGGGGATGCAGAGGGGGGGGAGGAAGGGCCAGGTAAGGGAGTGAAAAGGGGAAGAAAAAAATAAAGAGGAAGGAAAATGAGATCCAGCGAAGACTAGAGGAGAAAAGAGATGACGGCAGCAAGGTGGAACAGCAGCAACACAGCTGGAGACAAAGGCAGACATGAAAAAGACGCTCCGAGAAAGATGTTTGTGTTCTCCGTGTTTACATCTGAGCGAGTGGGAGGGCATGTGTCCTCTCCAGTTTATCAGCATATAGTCGGTGTAGGTGTGCGGTTTGTGGGAACGGCTGCTCGGCTCTGGGTTTTTTTTGTGGGCAGAGATACCCAGGACGACGACGACGGGGGCGTAGTTGCTCATAAACTCGTTCTGAGCGGCGCTTTGTCTCTCATACGTGACTGCCGTTAACGAGGCAGATGGACGCCACAAAAGGAGAACTAAAAAAAAAGAAAAACAAAACCGCTAAAACAATATCCACTGACAGCTAATAAGACGTGGAAATGACAAGAGAGGAGGAAAAAGCAAGGAGGAGATTGAAGGAGCGATAAAGGGACGCAACGCGGGGATGACAGAACAACTTCTTTAGGGAAAACTAATTGCTGGAGGTTCGTCAGCTCTAATTACAGGTCCCTGTGTTAATAGTCAATTGCACACTCTCCAGGAAGGATGGGGGGGAGGTGGGAGGAGGGAAGGAACGAGGGAGGGAGGGATGAGGAGAGGACGCGGGGATGGGGAGGGCGAGCGAAGGAAACGAGTGAGACGGCGTGTTAAACGAGGGGGACCTTGGCGAAAAGCAAGAAAGATGAAAGAAGAGAGGGATGGAGGAGGAGGAGAGGAGGAGGAGAGGAGGAGAGAGAGTTATAGAGTGAGACAGACAGAGAGAGAGAGAGAGAGAGAGAGAGAGAGAGATGCCCTCTTTGAATCTGGACTTCTCTGGCAGCACTCTGTTTCCATGGCAACAATTAAAATAGGCCTCCATGCGCACACATACAGTTGATGGACACAGAGATACACGAGCACATATTTTGTAAGAGGCATTGATCATGTAAATGCAGCAGTTTAGTCCAGTCCGCTCCGCCGTGCGTCCCTGAAGTGGGCGTATTTTACACACCAGCTCCTCTCGCGCACAGATTAGCATCGAGACCTCTGACACGTTTTACATGCAAACGCACACACTTTATTTTATTTTTTTTTCCTTGCACACCAAACTCCCCATCTCACACTCGCTCCCTGTCACACATACTAGCCTTCAGCTTCACCATCCAACCCACCAACCAGCCGGGGTTCAGTGTCGCTCCGGCCATCATTCAGAAAGACGCGGTCGTCATGAAGTCCGAGTCGAAGCAAAGACACACAAAAAGGCGAGCGTTGACTCGTAGATCACACGAGCGAGGTTGTGACACCGAGTGACCCCATTTCCCCGTCAGCCAGCCCTCGCGTCTCACCCACCATTTGCTCCATTAGCCACACCAGCGCACATAGCAGCCGTATCAGTAACACACGGGTGGAGCGCACATGGCCTCCACCAGCTGAGGACCCCGAAGGCCTCCATGCCTCGTCTTCAAAAGTTTGCTGCAAGCATATTCGACGATGAATAAATTCCTATGCAATCCTCAGCTATGCTTTGAGGGAAATGCATTGTTTGAAATACATTTTAAATCAGCTTATTATTGCAGTTTATGTTGTATTCGTAGCCCGTCGCCGTGGTAACCCAGATACCACAGGAGAGGCTTCACACGTGAAAAAATTTTAAGCCAAACTGTGCTTTTTTTTTTTTTTTTTTCCAAACCTAACCACGGATTGTTTTGGTACCAGCCAAGCGTCTAACATGGAGGTGTCGTTTTGAACACCTACACTTCTTCTTAAACCTGGCCACAGACTGAGCTGAAATGAAACGCCGACACTGATCTCATGCTTAAAAAAATCCTGGGTGGTTTCTTGAAAAATGTAAATGCAGTTAAGTCGTATAGGAATCTAGAGTTTTTGCCAGACAAGGTCACTCTCGCTGATCTCATTGCCTTTTAACTGTGACATGTTTTGTGTCTGATTACCGTAATTTTCGGACTATTAGCTCACCTGAATATAAGCCACACCCACTAACTGTAAAAAAAAAAAAAAAAACTGTGTACATATACAGGCCGCACAGGTGTCCATGTTGGAACATGAGATGTTTACAGAAAGATTTTTTTAACTTTTAATTAAATACAAACCGGTAACACACACAAATACCATAAATGCTTTTTACCAAACAGTTCCTGTAACACTAACTTCGTTACACACTTCCTCAGTCTCTCTGTCGTTGTTGCTCTCAGTGTCACTTTGGTCTCGAGGCAAAATTGCACAAATCCATAAATTAGCCGCTTCGTTGTTTAAGCCGCAGTGTTCAAAGCATGTGAAAAAAGTAGCAGCTTATATTCCGGACATTACGGTAATCCTATCTGGGACTTTCACGTTGCCACATGTGCAAGATATGTGTTGGTATTCATTACAGACTTTTATACGATGTTAAACACATTTTCTGATAAGTTGATGTATTTTTGGTTCCAAATGCAAGACAAATGTCCCTCTTTTTATATTTAAAAATCTTTAAAAATAAAACAAAAAAAACAGCTGCTACCTAAACCAGTGACTCTCAAACTGGGGGTTCCAAAGGTAATTTCAGGGGGTCGTCAGATCATTATTTAAATAAATAAATAAACAATTTATCAAATAAATGCGTATTAGGGCTGTCAAAGTCAAAAGTGTGTACTTCTTCCCACTCCTTTTTGTTAATATTAGGATTTGATTATATTATTATTCTTTTTTTGCTCTTTTTAAAATGATTTTTTTTAGTTGTTCTATTTTTTCCCTTTCATTTGTTCGAAATAAATTCAATTCATTCATTAGGGTTAAATAACAACAAAGTTATTACTCATGCCGTATTAAGAATTCAAATTGGGGGGTCAGGAACACAAACTTAAATCATCTTGGGGGTCGTGGCTCAAAAAGTTTGAGAACCTCTGACCTAAACCAAATTGCCTCGGGTCCAAAAGACCCCAAAAGTCCTGAACAGGGTTGAACAGGTGAACGAACAACGACAGAACCAACAACCAGCTAATCGTTGAAAACTGGTTCCAGGTTGTCTTCTGTTAAAATTGCTTTTCTTGTGTTTGTATTGTAATAAACTGAATAACTTTGGGACTACAGGTCGCACATGAGAATCCTCCTGAATGTAGGAAACAACTTGGGATGAAGTTGGGAAAACGCCTCCTCATGTATTTTTCAACAATCTAATACTCGGACTAATTTGCTCCATAAGGACGGACGGCGTGAATGCAAATGAGCCTCCGACCTGACGGCTGAATGCTGATGACCATGGCCTGATGGCCATTTGCAAAGTAATCTGGGCGACATGTTCCTGCAGAATATGAATCCGTCTTTACATTTAAATGCAGAAAACACTCACGCAGCAGTATTTAAGAGCGCCTCGGTCTGTGTTGGTGCACACAATTAGGTAAGAACGCAGCGTTTCAGGCACCAACCAAACAAAACCAGGTCCTAAGCGGGCCCACATGGATACTAAAAGGGGTAATTAATGAACTCCGAGGTTAACGGGGCTCGTATTGTCACGGTGTAAAGTCGACAGGGCAAGATATGAGGCATGACACAGGTACTACAGCTCAGTAATCGGCTCCTTGATCTCTCTTTTCTTTTTTTTTTTTATTCGCCAGCTATGAATCACGCTAACAGGAGCCTGATGTGGTCCTGTATGGAAAAATAACACGCATGCAACACGCAATCAGGGAAAATCGGCTTATCTGTCAATCATAAAAAAAAAAAACCCCGCCTGGCTTTACAGGTGAACAAACAAGCGGCGCGTTGTTTGAGTTTTGTATTTAACGCATGTGAGCGAGCAGCACTCCGTTCCAATCACAACATATTTGGCTCCGGCGGTAATAAATCCACACAGGACAGGAAGCATTACCGCCGAGCCGAACGGCTTGTGCGCTCGTGGGCAGCGGGAAAATGTGTGTGCAGTTGATGAATTTGGTTTGAAAGGTTGTGAACAGCGCTTGCAGTGGCTTGCTCTCCCTAATGCATTTTTAGAACTGACATTTATGTTGGTGGGTTTTTTTTTTTTCTGTGTGTGTGTTCAAATGAAAGGCAGCAGAAAAATGTAACCTTAGCGCTAATCTGCAGCGGCGAGATGGCTCGGATTTGAAATTGATTCAACGGCAGACAGCCTGTGACAATATTAAAAACATTTTTCAGCAGCGTTTTGAGAAGGCGAGATCCCCTCCTCCTCCACCCCCTCCACCAACGCGATGCTGCCCCGGAGATGCGACCGGGCCACACTCGCGGGTCACCGCGCCGCATACTGATGAGAGAAGAAATCAGCTGGATGCCAGAATCGCTGCCAAACCCACAATACGTGAGAATAGGAAGAGAAAAACGCCGGTCTAAAAGTGTGAACTCATTATAAAGCGCTCTGATAAATATTCATGCGAGACTGTCTGTGCAGCCTGCTGTGGAGGTGGAAGGTGGTGCATGACTGTGTGTGTTTGTATGTGTGTGTGCGATTCTGTTTGGACCCGTGTCTGTACATGATGTTCTGACGCCACCACCACCAGCCCCCTCAGCAGAGCCGAGCGTCCGGGCTGTCGGACCGATCGAGGCCCTCCGTAGCGCCCATCGTCCTCCCCAGTTCCCCCTTTATTTCTATTTCTTCCATTTTAACTCCACCGAGCCCTTTCCTTCCTCCGTCTTTATCGAACAACGCTTCCTCTCAGTTCTCCCACTTATCTCTCTCTTGTGCTCACACTCTCTCATCGCCCTCTTCTCATTATGTGCTAAGTGTCAGGTTTGTCGACGGCGTTATTTGCATGAAAACTGAAGGACGAAGGCGACTGGCGATTCTTCACATTTACTGCCCGGTTTGATATTTAGAAAAGACGGCGCGGGAAGACAATCTCTCTGTACCGCGTATCTGCGAACGACTTTATGGCGCGTGTACGTTATCTTAACCGCCAAGTCAGGCGTGTGGTCGCGGCTTCATTTCTCCCTTTTAATTGAAATAAAAATGTCAGGAAGGAGAAGCTCGCATGTCACAAGCTGCAGAAACAGAGTCTGAAAAATTGCCCGTTACGTCAAACCCACGCACACTTGAGGCTACTTACAAGTTTAATTCTTTTGTCAGTGCTGGCTTGTGATTTCATTAAAGGAAATGAAGAAACGAGGAGGAGACGCTTCACATGTGGCTGCAAGTGTTCTGCAGGGACTCCAAAGACTCGGAGCGGCGACTATTTTTGGCGGCTGTAATCTAATGTTGCCGAACTGTTTGGCGCCACGTCGTGCGTTCTTTGTGATTTGAGGCTCGGCCCTCCCGCGGCACCCCCTCGCCCTGACCCAGAACAACCGCTGACAGGTGATGAAAGAAAACGTTACCTGGACAACCTCTTTGACCACACAGCAGCGAGACGAGGGGGCGGCTGATCACACACACACACACACTACCGAAACCCTCGTTCTTACCTTTACGTCTCTGAGGTTTTGTCTATTTTTAGAGTAGAAGAAGCGTCTCCTCCGCTATGGATTAAATGAGAAGATGTGACATTTGGTGTCACGTCTGGTTGATGAGATGATAAATATATGAGCTCTGGGTCGTACAGATGTTGGTTATATGTGGAATAATGACGGCTGGAGCAGAGCAGTGAGGGGCATAATCGCTTCCTGGGCTTTAGGTCTGTGATTACGCCTCTGCACACATTTTGTACTTTATTTTTAAGTGTAACCTGATGTACAGCTTCATCCATGACGAATCCTTCTGTTTCATTTCCCTCCGTGTCGCTCATTGGCAGATCCGTGTTGAGCCGTTTTTGTCTGGACGTGTTGCGTTTGTATATTAAAGTCCTGATCAAACACTCGTCGTATTTTCCAGAAGAAAGACCAAACGTCAGGCGTCATCGTGTGAAATGTCCGTTTGGTTCTCTTCATTTATTTACCCACACAAAGTCATCCTATTTCAAAAATCAATCGGAAAGTTTGTACAAATTTTACTCACAGAGATTTGCCGATGCCAGGAGGATGCTGCCAAAATATGATTCCAAATCTGTACTTAGATGTGTGAGCACCAGCCTGAACTAGCCAACACACAACAAAAACGACAAAAAATATACATTCCTATATGCGTACAATTTGCAATTTTAAAAATAAATGACCCTACCGGCATGAACATCACATCAACAGCACTGCCAAAGCATCAAACCTCATCTATGTGTCTCTTTGAGGTTCTGCTTCAGTCGCAGATTTCAAAGTTTTATCTATAAAACGATAAATAAATGTCACAAAACTGGTAAAGAATGGACTCAACATGAGCTGAAGTTGATCCAGACTCGTTGGCCTGCAGCCCGAGTCTCAGCAGACGTTAGATGGTGCGTTTAATGCAACGTAAGGTACGCCCTCAGACAAATCACGCCGTTTCCTCCAATTACACGACAGCACAAAGTGAACCTCTTTAATGAACTAATAAAATTATGAGGGTGTAAATTCCAACTGGCCTCCAGCCAAAGTTCTGTTTGTATACAAACGCTAAATCAAAGAACTGCTGTGAAGGCCCAAGTTGCGACTGCTCGACGTTTACAGGCATCCACAGCTAATCAGGCTTCAAGAAAAGCCAATTAGGAATTCATCATCCACTCCAATCTGCTCTTCAGTAATTGACCGCATCAAGAAAACCATGAAAAACACAGATCAGCTCATATGTTCTGTTGGAACATCTTGCATCTTGGTGTTCATGTTGACACACAGCAACCAGCTAAGCATCGGTTCAGACCATGAACACCTTTCATAGGACAACAGCCCAACACCAGCAGCTTCCCCCAGCAGGACCTCCAAGCTCCACAGATCCTGGATCCCAATGAGCATCCATGAGGAGTCCAGGAACCCGTAACAGGCACACGATACTGGGCTTAAGGTTGTGAATAATCAGCGTATGCATCTGTGGTCCTTACATGTGGGAAACAGTTTTCATCTCCTCGAACAATCAAACATATGATCCACGGTGGTACAGTGCCAACAGATCAAGGTGGTTTTCAGTAGACGTAATGTTCTCCTGTGGGCTCAGAAGCAGCTAATACAGCAGAATAAAGAACTTCTCGTCTGGCTTCTACAGGCCACTCCGTGATCCGTTAGTTCTTCCTTCCTTGGTGATCATCATCAGGTTCATTTATGGTCCAACTTCAGCTTATTTTTTGAAGTACTCTTTGATTCAGTGGCTGCCAACCGCCTCGCACCTACGACAGAGAAGCAACACCATCTCCACCATTATGCTTCACAGTGGGAACCAAGTTCTTCCCAAAACTTGCCTTCAGTCGACACCAGACACATCTACTGAGGCCAAACGGCTCCGTCTTCCATTCATCCGTCCAGAAGAGCCGCTCTTTGCCTGTGTGCTCACCGCAAACAGTAGACTTGAGCTAACATTCTCATTTGGACGGCGAAGGGATTTTTCCTGGCACACCTCCCACCAGGGTCACATTTGAATAAACTCCTTCTGATTGTAGAAATATGCACTTTGACATAATAAGTCCCATTAAATGTTGGGGTTCTTGGACACGTCTTTGTGGATCGTTGACCTGTAGATGACTTTACAGTGAATTTAGCTGCTTCAAATGATTTGGGAATCTTTTTAAATTCCTTGCAGATTCAGAGATTCAGAGCCACAAGCTTCGAGAGCTCTTTAGATCTTGGCACGATGACACCAAACACTTCAGTAGTCAGAGGTTTAAATAAGAGGCTCCAATCACCGGCACCTCATCTGAAAGCCCTGATTCTAATATCATGTATTCGAAGGTTAGATAAATGTGACTGATCTGTTTTGGTTTAAATTTACGGCAATGACTCCAAACGTGCCATTTTTTTTTAAAGGTATTGTTTCAAAAAGGATCTTTGCTTGTTTAAAAGTGTTGGAAAACTCGACCCTTTCCATGGATTGTACACATTTTTTTTCCACATGACTGTTTGTGGTGAAGTAAAAATGGCCGCTCCAGCTCACAGACACCGTGTTTGATATCTATTATTGCCCGTGTTTGAGTAACCACAATGCAGATGTGCTTCCCAGGCTCCCAGCAGCTGTTCCTGGCAGCGTCCAGGCCACGGGGCTGCACGGGGAGCAGTCCACGATCCGTCCAAGGACGCTCCCACAGGACACAGCGCGGCGTTCGGGGTAGAGCGGAGCGACGCCAGAGCCCCAGACTCCCTCGGCTAATTTACTGGGCAGAGACAGTCACAATGTGAAGCATTTTCTCATCGTTTCGTGAAATGTGGCAGCTGTTGAACGGGTACAAGCGCCTGCAGCTGTTTGATGATGTGCTGGATCTGCAGCTGAGGGAGTCAGACGCGGGGATAATGCGTGATCGACTTGCTCGTCCACACTCCTCCATCCAGCCAGGGGTCACAGCGGAGCGAGAGCAGCTCCGTCTAGTCTCAGGTGGTGCGAGAGTCTTCGTGTTTGTGGCTGACCATCCTCCGTGCACCATCAGCAGTTTGTTGTTTTTTTTGCATATCAAGTCTTCTATTGACACAAAGGCACTTAAATACTTGAGATTGACGAATGTGTTTTGACAACACTCGGGGAGATAAGCACTCGGTCTCCAGGATCTCTCCCAGGGACACGTTTCTATTTACACCTACACCGCCTCGCCGAAGAGACGCTTAATCTGCTCCATGATTTGTGGCTTCAGCGCCGAAATCCCTTTCTCCCCTCTGTTCTTTTCCCTCTTCCAGCCTCACTTTCCTCTCACTTCCCTTCTGCCTCTCTCTCTATCTATCTGCATTCTGCCTCCTCGGATGCCTTACATCAGCCCGTGTGTCATTGTGAAAGACCTTTGCAGGAGCATTCATACGTGTGGAGTTACGCAGCCGACTGTCGGAAGGTAAAGCGAGGGACGGGACGAGCACGGCGCAGTGACCCCCGTGCCAGTGACAGTGCTGTAATCACTTTAAATGTGTTTTATTGTCAGCTTTTCACAGATTAGAGCCACAATAATCTGTCCTCCTCCATCCATCTCATTCCAAGCTGTTATTTTTGGCACCAGGATTCTGCCTTTTTGGATTAGTAGGTGTGCAAGTGTTTTGTTTTTTTTTCTTCTTTGTCAGACTAAGTGTGTGTGTGTGTGTGTGTGTGTGTGTGTGTGTGTGTGTGTGTGCTAGTGAGAAACAACAACACAGCGACGCATCTGCACCACGCCATTGTGAGAGGAAAATAATCTCAAGTGGATGTTTTGCTGGATCGCTTTCTTGAAAGAAGATACTGCGGCTGCAAAGTCTGTCGCTTCGAGCGGAAATCAACATTTCATGGGCGCGGGTACGGCTGGGTGCATCGAAACCCAAGCCCTGAAACACGCTTAGGCAAGAACACGGCCTAATCCGCCGCTGTACGGCGTCTGACGCGTCTGCCAATACAACACGCACACGACTAATACCGCACACAGGAAAACTAAACACGCTGCACGGATTCTGAGAAGCTCGAACAGATTTTTACTCGTCTCGTTAGAACAGAAAACGGGCCGACTGACCTCATAAAAGTCAGTAACTTCTGTGAATACGTGGAATAGCAAAAGGTTATGTAAAAAGCGCCCGGCCGTAATCTTTTATAGACCTTTCTAATTCATAGCACCAAGGCTAACACGCAGTAGAAGAGCAATCTCCTCGCTCTCCCCCCTCAGGCTGAATATTGACTGATGACTTTCATTTTCAGCTATCAATTCTGTTGCTAATTTTACACAATTCAATTAATTCCAGGTATTCTTGCACAGGACCGGCTATGATTAGAAGCTGCAGGAGGGTTTCGCTATCTCCCATTTTCCCTGCTTTTCAATAGGCACAGATTGCCGTCATTTCCAGCCTCTTTTTTTTTTTTTAGGGTGTTGTTTTTTTCGCATGATCATCATAATTTTCCTGCAGACCTAAGGCTGTCACGGCTGTCTCTCTCTCTCTCTCTCTCTCTCTCTCTCTCTCTCTCTTGCAGCCTTCCCGGGCTGGTGTGCAAGAGCGCGTCTCTGCTGCAGGATGATGATGATGAGACTCCCCACAGGGATAATGACATCTAAGAGCGTCTCTCCAACGGATGTCCCCTGGATTTAATCCCACCCAACGCTCAGCCTAAGAGAGACGTGCACCCCGGAGACAGCAGCACAAAATACAGACACGCACAGACAGGCAGCTTTGCCAGTTCGACAGGCAGCAGCCGCTGAGATACACAAAGAGACAGTTAGTCAGACTGGCCAGCTCACCGGCAGACATCCAGCAGGAATAGAAGCAGACAGGAACAAACACACTGCCACAGGTGAACACCTAAGCATGGTGGGTGGCACCAGAGTAAAACCGGTCTCCTCAAAGCTAAGACAGCTTTTCTAATCCAAGAACAGTGTGACAGGATGACTACCGCAGACACGCCACATCTCAAATTGCCTCTGTGATGCGGGATGGTACGTTCTCTTTCAGCAGATAATAAACTAACCGCTGGATAAAAGCAGCTTTTAAAAGAACCTGTTAAAGAAATTCTTCTTCGCTTAGTACCTTCGCACAACAAGGTCAATGAGCGGTCAGCTACACAACCTTGCAGCCGGTAGAGATTCAGCATCTTGCTCAAGGACACCTCTGCAGGACAGACAATCACCACAGTTCCTACTGTGCAAACCTGCTGCCGCATCGCATCACCATGAAATGCTTATTGGTGGAGAAACGTAGTTTAGTGCACACCCAGGTGGATCACTGATGCACATGAGACTCAATCTGGTGTCTATCTACTGTAAAAGAATAAAAATGTGTGTTTTAAATGGATATACAGTCATTAAGAAAGTAAATAAATGTAATTATTGCATTGAGGCTCAAACTAACGAGGGAGAGCAAATAAAACCATCTGAACGTAGACACATAACATCAACCCGACACTGGAAGTAACTTTTCAAACAATCCACTGACGCACCAACTACCAGCACTTATAAATATTCATGAATGTAAATATAACCAAGTGGTGGCGCTGACTACGGGGAGCACGTGTAAAAGATGATCTGACTCCGGTTCAGGTCAGGAGACCTCCAGCGCCTGTCACCATGGCTACCCAAGAGGACTCCATTTGCAGGGGCGCAGTCAGCAGGGCGAAGCGCTCCAGTACCTTCAATTAGCAGCCCATTATCATTCATGAGTTTGTTTGTGCAAAGCTGTAAGATTGAATTCCAGTTAGTCCTTCCTCCCTGCACTCGCCTGCTGATATAATGTTAAGGGAAGCAGAGGCGGCAGCGCTCCAGCGGCCGCCCAGCGCTGCGCCGCCGCCGCCGCCGCCGCCGCGCACCGCTGAGCCATCTTCTGTTCCGCCGAGGCCCGGCTCATCCCCGTATCTCCCTAGGACGATGTCAGTTGTACTTGCAAGACACGCAAAGGTCATAAATTAGCAATAGGGCCCCTTGAAGGAAACATGCTGTTAAGAAAGCTTCAACCTGGTCGTATTCCTTAGAGGAGCTTTTAAGACTCACTGTTTTGCATATAAATATATTCATAGATTTGGGTTTTATTTATTTCATTTGACAATATAGCGCCGCTGCTGCTGTCGCTGCCTTTTGACACTGACGAGCAGGAGCGGCTATTGTGTGTTTCTCTTGCAGCCTCTGTCTTTGCGAATGACTGAAAGCCATATTCACTGATGCAGCTGAACGTGTCGGCTTCACGGCTGAATGAGCACCACGGGAACTTTTCAGTAAAAGTCGTGGACGTTTCCGTATCAAGTCGCATTAACGGACAGGAACGAGCACTTCAGGTTGTGTGAAGTGGTTCTGTTTTCTGCATTTCAGCACCAATTGTGGTCCAAAAAAACATCACATAGGATGCCAAAGACACTAAAATCACAAAACACCTCCTCAGTGACTTTGCCCAGTAATTTCCCGTCTACTGAAATGCCCACAGACACAAAATGTTACTGATTAAGACACAGAAGAGTCTCTAACAGGTCTGATTACTGAGACTCACCAGTAATTAAGACATTTTTGACAAAACGTTAACGGGATTCCTTCCTCTAACTTTATAAAATACCTGCAACATCCGAGACAGAAGTACGTATTTACACACACGTCACAACAGCAGGAAGTTCATTCATTGCTTTAAATGTCCCCTGACATGGAGACAGGAAAGATCAGCCTTCAACAGCAAGTTAAACTATGTTCTTCTCTTCACATCACACCCTTGTGGTATGTTTATTACAAAGCAGGTGGTGTCCTGAGCTCCACGGCTGTTGGTAAAACAGTTTTTAGATTTTCATCCCACATACGAGGCGTGTCAGAAAAGTTCCAGGACTGCTGTCACAAAGGATAGATTTCAAACTACAAACTAGGTGTTTTCCCCTTCGGCCCATCAACCAGCTCATCTACAAAGACATCCTGCAGCGTTTGCTTCGTTCAGAAGAGGTGAGAGTTGTGTCAGGACCAGTGGAGGCTGCTTCACCATGACAACCTGCTCACAACGCCCTCAGCATCCCACAGCTCCTGGCTGAGAAGAACATCTCTTCCCTACTCGCCCCACCTGGCTCCGTGGGGTTGTTTCCTCTTCCCCTAAGCTTAAGGGGGTCATCAAGGGGATGAAGACATGGACGACGTCAAGACGGCTGTGACGGCTGGGAAAGTGACTCCAGGCGGATTACGTTAAAGGAGAAAACTTGTGGTTTGGATTTGAAGCTTTCTTTTGTGACACCAGTCCTGGAACTTTTCTGACACACCTCTTGGAATTGTTTGCATCGTTGTGGGTTCTACATCCCTTGACGAACTGCTTAAACTTGTACATATGCAACATGTCACTCGTCCTCGCCATGGCTCACAAACGTATCCGATTGTCAGAATGCCGTCACTTTAACTGATTGCTGCTTCCTCAGTGTCCCCTCGTCCAAACAGGGCTTTACATACATTCCTATCCCAGCGAGCCAGTGGACAAACTCTTTCTGCCGTTAGGATCATAACACTAAGTGCTCTCTCTGCTCTGCTCTGACCGGATCATCCACTTCCAACAACAACATCTTTCACTTGTTGCGGCACAATTAAAGGAGTGGACGGTCCGCGGTAAACAAGGCCCACTGGCCTAGTGGCTTCGGTTCTGTCCTCCGTCGGCCTTCTTTTGTGTGATATAATGGTGTTGACCCCGGTGGCACCAGACCCTCCATATCCAGTTATTATGTTTATGCAACCGCTAAGCTCCTCAACTCTTTCACAACGCCGTTAGCCTTCAGCAGCTGTGCGTGGCCAAGACCTGCCGCGGACATGCTCGGGTTCTGGTGGAAAATTGAGCAGCAAGCACCAAGAGAGGAACCGAGAGAGAGAGATATGGAGGGAGGAAGAGACAGACTGAGTAAGACAGAAAGAGACGGAGAGTCCAAGAGTCAGAGGGGGAGAAGAAGTGAGCCCTGTATATTTTATTCCATGGCAGCAGCGTACAATTCATAATCAGGGCCGACTGATTCACAGTTTTAATTAAAAAGTAGCCTCATAGTGCCGGTGGTAACATCTTGATTTATGAAGACCCGACCACAGGCTCCCATCCACCAGAGAGAGTGAGTTCACCAATGAGGAGGGGCTGCTAGCGCTCACGAGGAGGGAAGCGTCTCATCCCTCACAGCCAGGTGGTTGGCACTGCGGACGCATAACTCAAGGGTGTGTGCATAACAAGCATATGCACGGGTCTGTCTGCGGCGCTGAGATCACTGATCAGTGTTTGAAGCCCGAGAATACAGAAAAAATCTAAATCTAGGCGTCAACATTTAGAATA
>NW_007578094.1:41108-74354 GCF_000690725.1 Stegastes partitus | reverse complement strand
GATGGATGGATGGATGGATGGATGGATGGATGGATGGATGGATGGATGGATGGATGGATGGATGGATGGATGGATGGATGGATGGATGGATGGATGAGCTTTTGAACATTGCTCCGATAATCAGCCACACCTACGGTCGCTCAATCCCCAGTTAGACTAATACACTGAAATTGCCATTTAAAGTTTTTGCTATAATTTGAAATGTAAACATTTTTCCGTTGTTTTTCTGAACACTTCTGTAATTATTCATCTTTGTCATGATCGCTTTGGTTTCCATCAGTTTAATTTGTGCAACTGTGGCCCCTACAGTAAGAAAGAGCTTCTATATTACTCCATGTCATCATAACAACAATGAAAAAAACTGAATTATTCGTCACTGCCATCGTGATTTATCTAAAAAGTTAAGGTGAGCTACTTTCCAGTCAGTTCTCGTCTAGTCTGCTGCAACAAACAGGGAAGAAAAAGACATTTTTAGCAAAAATCCAAAGACATACTAAAGCCGAACACACCAGAGCAGGACCGACTATCGCTCTTAAATTGACTGACTGCTCCATGCACGGTGGATAATTCAATAATAACTCAGTTATTGAAGTCAGCAAACTTTTGTGGTGCTGCTGAAGGTTTATTTGCGGCGGTGATGTTGTAAACAAAACAGAAAAACCGATTCAATGCTGCAGCAAATGACTGCTTGAAGTGACTTTTAGAGCTTTTATGAGCTCGGCTTGTCTGCCATCCTCAGCCAGATGAGAAGATGGCGATGATGGAAGTGTGGCTGATTCACTCGCCGCGGCTGTTTCTCAAAAACACGACAGCGCCGCTTCATTTCTCACGACGCTAACTGTTGTGATATTAGCCGACTCGCCGCTTCTCATACAAATATTCAGCATCCTGAGCCTCTGGACTTTTATTTTTTACTGTTTGGCCAATTAGACTGAACTGGATGATAAAGCTTAATAAAAACACCAGTGTCCAATGTTTCATTTCAGTTGATATCAATAATTATTGATCATTTTAATGATATAATGAAAATGTTTTATTTTAAATGTATTTATCAGGTAATAGTTTTAATGTAACCAGACGCACATTTACACAGAAAGATAAAATATAATACAGATAAAAGCTTTGAGGTGAAGTAAACAAACATGATAAATCTCCGGTACTTCTGGTACTCGGAGGTTCACGGAGGACAAGCGGCCACGCTGCAGAGGTCAAGGCTCCGAGTGGCCGGCCAGGACTGGGTGTCACCAAACAGGGACCCTGCATCGACCTTCACGCCACGTCAAGTCCATCGTTCCTCGGAGCAGGACGCCGGCAGCGCGCTGCTTAGCCGAGGTGCTGGGGGACACAGCGTCGCCTGGTTGGGAGCGACACCGTGACTGGAGGCTGTTTTTTGACCGCACAGCCCGTCTTGGAAGGACAAGCGTCGGCGCCCACGGGCCGCAACCTCCACAAGGGTCTGCAGAGGTCTGCAGGCGTGAACGGGGGTGACAAGAGTCCCGTGTAGCTGCGGACTCCCGGGACACCTGCACCGGGGCTATTGGCAGAGCGACAAGGAGCGCCACTCTCCGTGATCGAGGCACACGATTGACTGTTCACGGGGTTTGCAGCCAAACTTGTGTTTTTCATTATGTGCTGTTTACATCTACTGCATTTAAATGAAACTGTCAAACACTCTGGTGAACACTGATGAAGTGTCCATCTCCGCTAATTACCTTTTTATTTGGCCGGCCTAAGTGGACCGAACCATACGCATCGTTCAGGAGAGAGGAGGACCAAGAGGCTCTGATACTGTTTCATCAGAGCAGTTTGTCGTGTTGGAGTCAGCCTCAGGAATCCAGCATCTACGTAAGCAGTTACATGATGCTCGTCTTCTGATGTTTAAAAAAAAAAAAAAAGAACAGCAGAGGGCAATATGGGTGGAAAAAAGAAGACAGATCGGTGATGGTATAGATATTGGCTGTAGGATGAAAAGGCCTTTTGGAAAACTGCCAGCGCTGCAAATTTAACCAGGGCTGATGGAATTTGCTTTGGTCTGACAGTAATGTTACGTTTATGTCAGGCCCTCCATTTAAATCACCACCATAACAGAATCCCTTGATACAGAGAGATTTTAATTAAAAAACTGTGAGTAAGAGACGGAGAGCGAGAGAGAGGAGAGATAAATGCAGAGAGAGCATGACAGAAAAGAGAGAGAGAGAGAAGGAACGAGAGGCAGAGATGGAGCATTAGATGAGAAAAATGATGCGGAGAGCCGAGCAGTTCTAAAGTGAGATAGAACAGGAGGAAGGAGCGGCGGGGACGGAGAAAAAAAAAAGGGGAAAGAGAGTGATTACACGAGGAAGATAAGTGGGAAGCTGGTTCTGCACTGAAGTGAAAACAGAAAGGCGTCCTGCACTTCCCTCATCCCCGAGTTTATTTCCAGGCGTCCTCGGACTTCGCCGTGTGTCTCTGTGTGTTTTTGCTTCTTCGTCACTCTCGCTGATTGATTTTTCTTTTTTTTTTTTTTTTAAAGGTCTGGCTCACTCCCAATCACCACAGAAAGCGCACGTAAGCACACACGAAGCGAGCACGCGGGACGAGGCCGCATCAATTTGAATGATGCGTACACACACTGTGAAATAATCCATTTACGTAGAAGGCGCACAAGGGCTCAGTGTTAAGTAATGAACACGCAGACGCTATCGCTCGACTTCAGCCGCTCGAGCGTGTCCACGGCACCTCTTCAGCTGCACGTAAACATAACGGGAATAAATGCAAATCCTGCTGTTTTTCTGCGAATTTAAAAAAAAAAAAAGTGTCTCCTCTGTCACTGTGAATTCATAAGAAACAACAAAACGCTCCCCAGATGGCCTTTGTGCGTCTGCACCGCCGCATTGTCAGCAGCGTTTAGTCAACACGTCGGCCGCAAGTGTGAAAGACGCACATATGGAACGCCATTAATAAGTGTCGAGCAAAAAGTCACCTGAAAGCCGTCACTTCTCTCTTCTGTCAATCACGTGACCGTTTCTCTTTTCTTTTTTTTTTTTTTTTTTTGTAGATGAGGACTCACTCGGCACCATCTTATGTCACCCTCAGGGCTCCTCTGCTTCATAATAGATATCAGACACTTACAGATAATGTCAGAGGGCAATTTTTGTCGTGACAGATATTATAATTCCGGTGGCCTTAAAATGAAATATGTTATTATGCTGGTGTCAAAACAGAGCTCCCCCTTTATGGCAGGAAAGGACTGGTTTTTGGTTCAGATATGAGACTTCTGAGTTGAATATGTAGAATCACTTAGAGAAACACAATAATTTATAACGCTTGCATCATTTATATTCAGTAGTATCTGACAAATAGGTTTCTTGGGTTTGGAAATTGCATAAACAAGCGACAAACGTCTGCAAAACGTTGTGTTATAGATGTTATGAAGTGTTTCTATGATGTTGCTCATGTTTTTACTCGTGTCCAAAATTATACCCGTCACAACATCAATCACACTGTTCTTAATCTTTCTCCACTACCTCTTTGTGGTGATCTTTGACAGCTTCCTTCCATCATTCTGGTCTTCAGTTCACGATGGATTCAGGTTTGGACTCTTCCTTTGCTGCCTGTTAATGATTTCGTCTCCACTTTGGCGATATGTGTTCGATCATTATCTTGTTGGAAGGTCCGATGCTGCCCAAGGACAAGTTCGTCTGAATGCCGTCTGATGTTTCTCCTCCACAATCTTCATGTTGTTCTCTACTCTCATGTTGCTGTTTACCTTTACAAGGTTTTCCAGTCCATCAGTGAAAATCCAAATCCTTCTGTTCCCAACAGCATGTTTACCAGCAGCGATGGTGTCTATCCAGTGTCTCGTGTCTATCCATCTAGTCGATCTAGTGGTTGAATGCGTTTTCTTTCTTTCATCCAAACAACTCCATTTTCATCTCATTCAGCCACAGAACCAATGAACTTGTCCAAGTGGGCTTTTGCAAACTCCTGGTGTTTTGGACAAGTTGAGTCCTCTATGGTCGGTGTAGACGGAGGCCACGTTTACTCATCGCCGGGTATTTACCAAAACGGATCTGCATCTTCAAAAATAACCACACACCAGATCGTTTTCAGTAAAATCTTCACTGACACAAACCCACAAAAACACGTCATTAAGATCTGCTATGAGCTGCCAAACCTGTAGGGGGCAGTGTAATCAGAAGCATGCTAGCCAATCAGAATCCTGGAAAAAACAACAACAAATGGCACGAGTTACTTCCTGTTACTTCAACGATAATGGAGCCAGGGTCGTTGTGGAGCTGCTCCTAAATGTGACGTTAAAGTACAAAACCAGTAAAATACTTGAAAACAATGACTTTCTATCACAGCAGCCAGACTGTAAACATGGTCGCACACGTATGATGACATCAAACTCCGTCTCTTCTTGTCTAGAAGACGGACTTTTTCCAAATCTCCACATTGGTCGGACTTTCCACATATGATCTGTGGCTCGTAGCTTCATGTAAACCAAAGGCCCGTTGAAACATCACCGTTTCTGCTGCGTATGAACAGGACCTGACACTCGCCTTCTTCAGTCTACTTGATACGTTAGCACCAGCACTGCTCATATTCTAGGTGATGATTCTTCCTGGATTCTCGCAGCACCGTTCTTACTAGAGCGGGGGTCCATTTTTGGCTTCCTACCAATAAAACCATTTACTTTTTGATTATGCTTTGCACTGTGGCCACTGGCACTCCAAAACACTTCCTCCGTCTTGTAAGCAGCTGGAAACGTGCAGCTATCTTCTAGTGATGGACCCTAATAGCAGCTCAATGAGCGCCTGGTTTGACTTGTAACTGACCAGAGAACTACTGCATCAGCTGTTCTCGGTGTATTAGAACCATCTAGAGCATGGCAGCAAGTACCAGGACCATTTGGGATGATATGGAGGCGGCATTTTCTCTAAAATCTGGAACAATTTTAAGACATATTAATAATATGGCATTTTTAGTGGAAATCCATCCATCATCTCTACACCTTAACCCTCACCAGGGTCATGGGGAGCTGGAGTCTATCCCAGCTGACTGAAGGCAGGTTCACCTGGACAGGTAACCAGTCTATCACAGGGCTACACTTAGAGACAGACAACCAAGCACACTCACATTCACACCTACGGACAATTTACAATCACCAATTAACCTCAGCATGCAGGAAGATCCCGGGTGTCCTCGGATGAATAATTGGGGCTGAACTGTAGACGGTTGCATGTATTTTTTTTACTCGATTTACTCACGCTTCTTCCTTTACACACAGTTTTAGGCCAGAATCTGTTCTGCGCCTCCATACCTGCGACAGCTATTACAATATTAACAGAACTGCGTCACAGGATGTTAATTTACGACGTGTAAAAGCCCTGTAAGCAAAAACAGTTATTATTATATTGTATTCGGCGCTGAGCTCTGAATATTAATGCGGTATAGATCTACCAGGACCGCCTCTCTATCCTCCAGTGACTCTTACGATTCTGTAAACTACAAGTTTAATGGAGCGTCTCGGTGACCCGGCGGTCCGACGTGCATGTCGTGCGTTTGCAAGATTTGCTGCGTCTCTCTCGGGTCAGCTACGCTCCTGTAAAGACATTTAAGACGATAGGACTGATTGTTTTTCTAAAAACGCATGAGTAGACGTCGGTTCTGTAAAATCAGCTTGGGTTTAAGTTGATGGGAACTCAGCAAGTCTCACGTATTCAATAGAGAAATTCTACTCACAGGTATTATCTCTGTGCCTCTCACACACACTCAGCCTTAATGAGGGCGCCATCAGGATCTGGCTGTGTGAACATCTTCTAATTGTCTCATCTTTCCAAGTGGCACATTCTTGGGCCGAGGATTAATTTTACACAAAACCCACCTCTGGTCCTTCTGTTCTTTACACCCTGCTACAGACATATGCAAATACCCCCTGAACTCATCCCTCCAGAAGCATCCTTGTACCCTCGCTCCCCTCGTTCGGCTCACTCGGTGCCCTCTCGTCTTGTCCCATCACCCGACAACAACAACCTATCTGCTGGTAAATTAATTGGCAAGCTGCTGTCAAGCGTTACCGACTGTATTAGAAACAAGTGAGCACTGATCTTGTTGTCCTGTTTGTGAACGCTGCCACAGTTTGTTTTTTTATAATTTCAGACAACCAAATGGAGCACTCGGACACCTCTGAGTCCTTTAGAGGTCGAAGATGCTTCGGCTGGCATCGTTTCAAAAACACACATCTCAGTAATGTACTTTGTGCTACCAGGAGACCAGAAGTGAGCGTAGAAGCAAGTCAATCCATCCATCCATCCATTATCCATACCCCGCTTCATCCTCATCATGGGGGACTGGAGTCTATCCCAGCTGACTCAGGGTGAAGGCAGGTTCACCTGGACAGGTAACCAGTCTATCACAGGGCTACACTTAGAGACAGACAACCAAGCACACTCACATTCACACCTACGGACAATTTACAATCACCAATTAACCTCAACATGTTTTTGGAGGAAGCCGGAGAACCCGGAGAGAACCCACGCTGCACGGGGAGAACATGGAGACTCCACGCAGGAAGATCCCGGGTGTCCTCACCGGGACGTTATCTGGTGACCTTCTAGCTGCGAGGCAACGATGCTAACCACCGAGCCCTATTGTAAAAATAGTGGAGCAAATATTTCCCTCAGGAGTTGGTGGAGACCAAAACAGAGGTAGAAAGTTGGTCTGACATTCATGAGGTGGCCGGACACTTGACTCAAAATTCATTCTTGGGTTTAAAGGTGACAACACACCAACAGTCCTAAAACCCTTAAAACCTTCTGCTTAATGTGGTTTAGTCTCCATCGTGCCACTAAAACAGCCTCTGAGGCTCTAGTGGTTGATGCCTGGATGGATTTTGAATTTGGAGGTCGTGTCAACACCTCGGGCTCTTGGTCATGTTCCTCGAGCCGTTTCCTGAGCAGTGTCTGCAGGGTTTGCTGGAGGAGGTCGCTGCTCTGTGGGTCTGCAGCAACGTCTCAGTGGATAACATCCACATGAGCACCAGGACCAAAGGTTCTCCTGCATCCAGACGTTATTCATTCTGTAGTTTTAACATGAGAATCAGACACGCTGCTTGTGTCGGCTGCTTTTACTGATTTCAGACAACATCACACATGCTACTACTACTACTGCTATTTTTAAGTGTTTTTCCATTTTAAATTTTGGAAGAACAACTGACACAGCACCACAATTGGGATACAAACTGCTTCCACTGCCAACTGGAGAGAGACAGTGTCAAGCTGTGTCCAAGTACTTTCTGTGATACTGTACATGCCACACATTTCAGTGAAAGGAGAACTGGCCAAGAGAACAAATAAACAATTTGTGAAGGCTAATTTATAGCGTTTTCTTTTTCCAGCATTTTCATGAGGGAGGACATCGACGGAAAAAAAAAACAAAAAAAAACGGCCGTCTGGGGAAATTGATCGGTGGTTTTATTCTTAAGCATGAAATCTCTTGTGCACAGAAATGTCAGCCAGGTTTTCACAACTGAACAATCTCACATCGGCGCTCACATCATTTTCAGCAGCGCTTCTGAAACTCTGGTTCCAGCTGGTTTTGGCTTTCAGAAATCAATGCGAGATGCAAACAGGAACAATCGACTGAACACACAGAAGAAGTTAAATGGCTGCATGAGAGCTGCATCGTCTTCAGGTGGAGTCGGTTTAATCAGCCACACTTTGACAAACCTATTATGTTTGTGTTCCTTACAATAGCCCACATCACAATCTGCTGTCTCTCCCTTTTGTCTATGTGCCTGGCTGCAAGTATAACAGCGTCTTCCTGCCCTATATGAGACAGATTGCCCCATTCTACACTCTGCCTCTCTGTCTCTGCAGCCCGCTAGCCACATATCACAGGCCTGACAGTATGTGGATGAGGTCCCTGAGGGAGGCATTAGCTCCCTATTGGGAGTTCTTCTGCTAAACTCCTGGTGGGCATTTTTCCTTAACACAACCCAATCAATAACTTTTAATATTATCTACCGGCAAACACAGTCACAGTGGAAGACGGCAGGAGGCTTTGGGACAGACCGAGGCGGCGAGCCTCCGAGGCAGCAGGTAGGGCGGATCACGCTGTGGAGCGCGCTCTGCTTCGGTGAAGCCACTGAGGCGAGGTGAGCATTAGCCATGACATTTCAGCTGCAGCGGAGGCCAGGAGACGCTGCCTCGCATCCGGGTTCTACACTCGCATTCAGGGTTGGATGAGGGTCAGCGCACAGGCTTGACCGTTTCATCTTTGCAGCATCACAAACAGGCTTTTAGAGTTTGTGTTTTTTTTTTTTTTTTTTTTTTCCGTGTGTTTAGTTCGGCTGATGATGCACCGCTATTCAGCCTCACAGCAGGGGGGCGTCGCTCCCTCCTGCAGAACGCCTTATCAGGGAAAGCAATCTCTTTTCTGGTAAACACTGATTTATTGTCCGGCACGGCTTTCATAATGGAAAAGAAAAACGTAGCTTAGCAGAGCTGCGATGAAGAAAAAGAGGTTCAAATGGCATTACTTAGTTGCAGCTCCTACATAACAACACATTAATCAAATCTCTTAGTATATCATTAATCACGCACCGGGACATAGGTGTTATTATTCTGAGTTAATGCTGAAGCTGAAAGGTTGCCCTCAGATCAAGGATGACAACGGCAAGTTGTGCAAAGTTGCGTAAAACCCGTATTCAGTCTGAACATGTTCTTCTGTTTGGCTTGTAACGTACAGACAGCTTCGTTTCACCGGTCTTCCATTTCTACGACACACAAACGAGTAAATGTGTTTCGGTTTATCATTCGGCTGCAATCGTCCTTTCTCTCGACTCCGACGCTCTGCATTGTTCCTCCTCCAGGCACGAGCGTTTCCTGTCGATCACGCAAAGATGCTGACCTGTGGCATTCACACACCGAAACAAATCATTCACCCGCGTCTCGGTGAGGCCAGAAAACAAACGAAAACGAAGAGCTACATACCTGCACACACCTGTGGTTAGGAGTATACACACACAGTCACATACAGGAAGACGATGGAAAAGCCAGATGCATCCCAACAAGAACAGAAACATGAATTAAAGACGCTGCGTGAGGGAGGAGACAGGTGGAGGCTGGTGTTCTAAAAACAACAGGAAGTTAGTTATTGGAATCCGTCCCACTGGTTTGACCCGTATTTGCACCGAAAACTGCCCTCCTTCTGGGAGTCTTCAGACACTGTGACAGACTTTTATCTTCCTTTTTTTTATCTCTAACAACTAGAAAACTGCCCTAAATAATCACACTTATTCCTGACCACGTCGTGTTTTCTTGTTTTGCTCAAACAGCAGCTTAAATTCACAACGACACGAAACAAAAGAAAACATATCTGAGAAGCTGCAGCCGCTGCACATTTTCAAATTAAACAATCAATCAGTTGTTCCACAATTAGGTTCCTGTAGTCGACCAATAATTCCAGCGTCAGATCTGTGCAACACAACTGGTGCACGAGCACCGACGGCACCTGAAGCCTCCTCACAGCAGCATCTGACGGCGTGCCAGGAAATAACAGATGCCACCAAAGCAAATGTTGGAAGTGCAGCGCTCAGCTAATGATCGGATCTGCAGGCCGTTTTCCAGGTGACTTATGTTGCTGCTCTTCTGCTGGAGACAAGGATGAGTGAAGCCGTATTGATCTCCTGTTTTGCAACCCGATCGATTCCGCCACACAGATCTCAGCCGTGTTTCCAGGTCAAGCTAAAGTATGCGAAGCTCGCCGTCCGGATTCAATTAATGTTAATACAGAGCTGAGATAAATAAGCACCTGAGACTCGAGTCCGCTCTGGACGATTGTGCTCGCGTTCAATTATGAGACAACCGAACATCAGCGACACCTGAGATGGTCGGAGTTCATCACAAACAGAGAGTTTGAGATGCCTGAAAAGTTTCTTCAAATAAAACCGAGATGCTGAATTAATGAGATGTGCCCACACGCTGCTGGGTAATTTTGCATATGGTGGCGAAACAGAACGAGGCAGCGGCGTCGGCGCGTCAAGCCGTCGTCTCCTGGAGAAAACACGCATCCGCACTCCTTCTCTCCTCCACTTAACGTCCCCGCAAACAACTACTAAAACACTTCCTCGTTTCCTCGCCGTGTTTCTCGTCTCATCAAAAGCCTCCCGACTCCCGTGCTCTTGAGTTTGCTCTAATTTAGGGAGACACAGCTGGAAAAAAAAAAAAAAACTTCTTGCGTACTCTTCAGTAGAACGGGGCATAAAACAAAATGTCAATTATGATTATTCTCCTAAAGTAAAGAACACCGGCCTATTCAGCAAAAGAACTATAGGAGGGAGGAGACGCTCATTTATCTCACTGGTTCATGTCGACGCAGTGACCCGTCATCATTTGCATTCTGTACAGGAGAAAGGTAAAATAAAAAAAACCATCATACTGTATTTCACACATCAAAGATTGCAGCCTGGATATATTTTCCCAGTCGTGTGCGCTGTGAATGACTAATGAGTTTCCAGTGGTCTGCCGTTAACGGACTGAAAAATGATTGAAAAGCCACGTTGCATTTAATTAACGACGAGGAGCGGTGTTGATATAACGAGGGGCCAGAATCCCATTTAGGCTAGGTACACAAGGGCCGGAGATAAAGCTCTTTAACAAAAACCTCTCGAGACGTTATTATTCTAATACGTCCTCATTGTGGCCATTATTCCAGCCGGAGCTTCTTCCAAACAGTTTACGTAAGAAGCTCGCTGGACTTTAATAACAGAATCTGTGGCTGTACATGACCAGATTCACCGCTAATTCATTTCTATGGTAATGTTTCATGACGTAAGGCGGGAATAGTAGGAAATGTGCAGCGTCAGCCGGAGCAGTGAAGTAACGGCAGAGGAGCTTCATTATGAAGCTGCACCGTCGCTCTGCCGCCGCCTGAGGAAGAGACGTACAGTAACAGGAGCAACATCAACTCCAGTCCACTAATAAAAAAACATGTTGTTTCTCACTCCTCTGCACTCTTAAACGTCACGGCTGATTAATAGTGCATGAGAGGAGGACGAAGGAGAAAAAGGGGGAAAATGGAAGAAAGGTGGGAGAACAAAAAGTCTGCGAACAACTTAAGGGCAGCCGGCTCAGCGCTGGGGAGATAGAGGAGGAATGGATGAGGAAACGATGAAATGTGCTGATATGATAATGACCTCTCATGGGCCCTTGTGGCAAATACATTTGCTGTGTGTAATTTGCTCCTGGGACAGAGTGAGAATTATGTCTTCTTTTATCTTATCACACAAAACATACCGTCTCTCTCTCTCTCTCTCACACACAAGGACGACGGCGGACGAGCATCCAAACGGTCGCCACAAAAATCTCATTCAACAAATCCTTTAATTGCCTGATCAATGCCTGTAGAGCCATGCAAATGAGGCCGATAGTCGATGGAGGCCGGGTCGGGTTGGGCGTCCGCGCGCTGACGCATGCCATTGATCAAAGTGCACACTGCGCTAAAAACCCAGGATTAAACCATTCATCTGTAGGCTCCACCTTTAGCCGCCGTCCTGACCCCGGCCAAGCAAACCCAACGAGAGCCTCCAGAAGTTTCACAACATCCATCACCCAGCTTTCAGAAACACACACGGGTGAGATAAGACGGGCTGTTGCAGCGGGACGACGACACGAGAAAACTAAAGAGCAGCTCCGGTTTGGAGAATCAATATCGTCCTACCTTGTGTTTTGCCAGCCAAAGTCTCATCCCAGCGTCTCAGAAGTAGCATGATGGTGCGGCCTGGGACTCCTCTCTCCCTCTCATAGCCTCAGACTGACGGAGGCTGAACTGGAAGCAGCGAGAGACAGAAAACGACATGATCATCGACTGGTTTAAATATATTATCATTTGTAGAGGGGGTTATTTTTATAAACAATGCAGCTTTTCCTGTAGCACACTTAGCTCCCTGAGGGTGACGGCTGTTTCATCTCAAGGATTTCTGGAGATCATTTTGTCTCTCGTTGTGCTAGCATCACGCACAAGAGTTTGGTTTAATTGCAACAGAACAGAAGCTGATTGCAAAAGTTATCAAATGAAACTAAAAAAACTCATAATAAAAGTGTGAATCCAAATTTGGGGGGATTGTTTTTCCCTATAAGGAGCCGTAACTAATCACCTGGAATGATACCACCTGTCAAACATCGTTAGCCAATTAATAGAAAAATGAGTTTAATTAACTGAGAATCAGCGAGTAAAATGGTCATGGGACTAAACGAGCCCTTCATCATTTTCAGGTGTCATTCCACCAGCAGGTTTGTTTGCTCTAACCAGCCGCACTTTATCAAATAAATGTGTTTTAGTCCTGGTGATTAATTGAATAACAGCCCTCTACCAGGACACCTCATTAAGACTGTGGGGTTTGGTGAGGCAAATACAGATGTTCCTGAATGGAGGGGTGAGATTAAAAAATGAGGCGCCGTCACCGAGCATTTATCTCGTGAGATCCGGTTCCACCAACTCACAGCGGTTTTGGGTAAAATCCTCGTCGGGTCAAGAGGCCAAAGCAGCAGTTTCGAGGTAATTGTACTCCACAGGAGCAGCTTCACTTCTGTTCCTCCGCAAAGACGCTTGCAGTCGCTTGTTTTTCTGACGTCTGCCGGTCTGTTATTGCAAAAGGGAAGAGGGAGGACAGCGGGTTAGACGCAGGTCACAGTCGCTTAGACTCTAATAAAGCCACAGCGCGAAACCGCCGACCCGCTCCCCGTAGAAATTAATAAATCACATTAAATGAGGGGAATGTAAAAATGCACAACTCGGTATTTTTAAACGGTTATCTGAACGTAGCTTTCTGCTTTATTGTCTGCAATCCAAATCCAGGGCGAATGCCATTTCTGCTCCGTAAGAAGGAACAATGCGCCTTTATCCTTAATCTGTTTAAATGCATCTCACAACTCAGTTTAGTGAATTGTGTGTGTGTGTGTGTGTGTGTGTGTGTGTGTGTGTGTGTGTGTGTGTGTGTGTGTGTTTCTGCGGGGATAAAACAGTGTGATTTGAGGAGAATCCAGCCCAATATGATAAATAATACATTTCCTCCAAATGTACTGTAGCACTAAATTGTCTCTGCCTTCATATCCCAAACAACCCCCCGACTCCAGCCAGATCACAAGAATAATAAATAGCTCCTATTAATCCTTATTAACACACAGCAGCTCGTATATCATGAACACACTCCCCACATAGGAGCGTCTGAATGGTCGGGGTGAGCCATACTTTAGGTAAATAAATGATTAAGTGAAACATGTTGATGAATAATAAAGCAGCCTCTGCAGGGTAACAGATTGTACTTTTCATATTTAATAGATTGATAGGCCTCACACAACCTCACACACACACACACACAGCGACATGTAATCGCCGATAAACACACTCGTCACGTGTACATGTGCCACTCCACGGAAACAGAGCAGATTAAAACATCAGCGAAGGCCTTCGATGCTCACTTGAAACGCCCGGCCTGCTTTCTTTCTTTCTTTTCTTTTTTTGGTCTTTGCTTGTTTCCTAATCACACAAAGGGGCCTAAATGCTTCCCGGTGCTCTCTGTCCCTTCCCGTGGACGGCGTCTGTGTCGATACAAGTCCTCTTAATCAGCTCCGATGAATTATTGAACAGCCTTTTTATATCAGATCATGACCCATATTCCGCTCGCTTGAAGTGAATATACTGCCAATAAAACCGAGATGTACTTTTCAAGTCGCCCCACATAGGCTTCCTGCTCTCTAATGCCCGGCTGAGATTCAGACCCACGCCGCAGAATATTACGAGCTTCAGCTGGAGCTCCGCGGACCGGTTTCGGTCGTTCATAACCACATGATGGATGAGGGACTGCGTGGCGGCGTCACGCGTGAATCGCAGACTTCTTGAGTTATAGCTTACTTTGGGTTTCATTAGCTCGACTCGTCTCGTCTTTAGGTTCCGTAACATGCGGCAGCGCTTTAGGGCGCAGCGCTCCCTCGACGGCACGTAGTAGAGGTTAGTTGGGTATAAAATATCTAATGGGGTGTTATTGCTGGTTTCATTAAGGCGGTCGCGGCGCTCAGAGCCAGACGCAGGAGTTGTATTGTTGTCTCATTAAGCAGCACATGGGGAGAGAGAGAGCGACGGAGGGAGAATCAGTAGGAAGAGGGGATGGGATTATGAATCTCCTTAGCCCCTGCTGTCTCCTCTCCTGGCCTGTTTATCAATGACGACTGCAAACACTGTGCCTGCGAAATCTCTTAAGCTCTGTTTGGAGACGTTTGGCAGACTTCTCTCCTTCTCGTAAGCTTCTGGCAATCGAACCCTTTCAGACACTAAAAATTGACAGGACGCTTGAAATATGTCGCAGGGCCCCCCGATCATTAAAACACAACTGATTTATTGTTCGGGGTGAATCGGCGGCGGCGATATTTACAAAGACCTCATTGAGGATTTCAGAACAAAGACGAGCTTCAGTCTGACATGACGATCATATCCTCCCCACAGATCACCTTTACATGTGCATGGGAGGGATGCTCAGCTGTACTCATCTTCTAAACTGTTCATTTGGACAGCAATTGCTCACTCTAGCGCCCAGCCACGCTCTAAAGAACCGGTGGAAACGCGATCAGCGTTCTCTTCGAAGCACTCGTCACATCAGCCGTCGTTTCCCAGCGAAGTGGGGACATAACATCCACATCACCGTCCATTTTACCTCCGTCAGGGCAATAACGCCGCAGCGCAAAGTGTGTTTCGGCGGTTCACGAGAACTGCCACACACTATTCTGCCGATCATTACAGTAAAAAAAAGACAAGAGGAGGCAGAGTTTGCACCCGAGACGTCCATTTTGCAGCGTAGCAGCTGTGACAGCTTTGACAGACTACCTGAGCTTAAGTGCCCATCTGTGGATAGGCTACGGGGGTCACATGTGTGCCAAGAGCAGCGAGCAGAATGGGTAATAGTCGAGGGTTATGAGAGCAGGTCCCAGGTGGGTTTCGCAGGTACGGAACCATAACCTTGACTGAGCACACACACACACACACACACACACACACACACACATATCAGGTATGAATCCAAACCGCTGTCAGCCAAATGATGGGAAAGTTAATCAGAGAAAAGGGGTCAATGGCCGCTGCACTCGTGATGGATAGACGGACAAAGTGTCTGCATGTACGCCGTGTGAAGGAGGTGGTGGGTGTGTTTTTTTTTTTTTTGCTGCAGACATGGAGTCAAATTTCATTCCAACACACTCCACCAGGAGATAAGATATACTGTCACTCCCGCGTGAAGCACTTCTTTGGGATAACGGCAGATAAAAATAATTGCGCCGAGAAAAGGGCAGCGTAGTCCATCTCTTCATGTAGATTACTTTATTGATCTGCCTATATATCCCCCCTCGTCCTCTCACGCTAATACACACTCCACTGTTTTAAGTAAGAGTCCTCTGGAACAGGTGATCTGATGGGCAGAAGTGGCTGCTCCATCCAGTGGAGAGGGATGAAGCGTGGACATTGTTATTTTACATTATGGGTGCATGTGGTTTCATTTTAAACATCAGATAGAGAACTAAAGGGGCTAATAGGTGGGGGGGGACAAAACACTACAAAGGTGGTTTAAATTCTGCCTCATGCTGCACACCCACACACATGCACAAATAAAAAAACACCGCATGTGAACATCTACATCCACTAACATCGTCTACAACATGCAACACTGACAGCATGTGTCGTACTCACCTATTTAACCCCTCAACACTGAGAAATATTAATTTAGTCGGAGAAATTGTAAGAATCACGGTTATTACGTCACCTAATTTGGAAAGACGATGCTTGAGTCTTTAATCCACGATAGTGAAATCCCATTAGGGCTCAATAGGTGAAAATATTGAAATCAGCTTCAGTCCATTAAAAAAAAAAAAAAAAAAAGTGAAAAAAAAAAAAAAAAAGTCCACAATTTAGAACAGTTTTGGATAATTGTCAATTATTTTTTTTGGAATCTAATCCGGGATTTAAAGGGTAATTCCACAGGAAAACATCTATATCCAGAGTTATCATGGCTGCTCAGAAGTTCCCATTATCTTCATGTAATGAAGAGGAGCGGCATTAAATCTCCTTCAGGGAAAAAAAAATGAAATATGGAAATATAAAAATAAAAGAGATGGACAAGGAAATGATTTATGTGGTTTTCTTCACTATGCTATGCATCTGTCTGTCGCTGTGCCTCTCTGTAGCTTACACACCACACACACACACACACACACACACACACACAAATTATTCATTTACTTTGCAGTCGGCTTAATACTTTTGAGCCCCCTATCTTCTATTTTTTTCTTTTACCAAAAGATTACAAATGAATAATCTGCCCCGTCTATTTCAATAAGTGGAAATTGTCCAGTTGATGAATTGCAAAATTACATCACCACAATGCAAAATAAACAGCAAGTCCTGTCTGATGCAAGCAAGTCAATGATGTGTGAGTGGTGGTGGTGGTGGTAGGACATGATGGCTGTTGGTTTTTTTTTTTTACACGGCAAATGAAAAAAACAGATAAATCAATACATGGATCAATTGAGGAGGGTGGAAGTGATGGAGGAAAGAAAGAAAAAAAAAACGATGCAGAGGTGATTAAAGTAAGCCGGGCGAGTGGAAAAAGTCAAAAGTATGGCGGAGGAGGAGGAGGAGAAAAGAAAAAGGGAAAAAAAAATCTTCTGGATGGTGAAGCCGGTTGTTTTTTTGTTTTTTTTTTTAGTCCATTCTCTTTGAGTGCTTGTGTGAGTCTGTCTGCAAGGAAGTGAGTCGGTTCAGAAAGATACGAGACAGACGAAAGAGAGAGGGAGAGGGAGAGAGAGGGAGGAGAGAGAGGAAAAGAGGGCAGCAGAAATAGGAGATAGAGGTCTGTATGAAACCAGATGACACCCCGACAGACCGGACCGGCTTCGAAACACACTTTGACGCGACGGCGAGGTCGCCGCTCGTGAATTTAGGCCCTTTGCTCGCTTTGACCTTCACCTGATAAGCGGAGAAACTGAAACGCAGTTGGTCTAACCTCCTAACGAGCAGAGTTTGGATGTCTCCGACAAAAGAAGGAGAGCAGGAAGGCGTGTGTGTGTGACCAGGGGGTGGTGGTGGTGGTGGGGGGCATTTCAGATGTTTTAATGGAAGAACAAGACTTTTTGTGCATCAACAACACACAGAAATGGCGAGGGCTGTCAGAATGTGGCTCCGTGACGACGGCTGGAGAAGGCGCTTGCTTGATGAGTCACTGTGGTCTTGGTTGAGGAGAACAAAAAGAAAAACCAAGTCAGAAAACACAGATGGAAGGGGGAGAGTGACGTAAGGAGGACATGGCATGAGGCAAGAATCAGCTGAGAGCTGGATGGGAGGGGAGCCATGGTCACACCGAAGCTTCGATTTGTAGGCCAGCAGTGAGCGTGTGTGTGTGTGTGTGTGTGTGCGTGTCAAGGTGTGCACCCAAACACAAAAACACCTCCTCGCATACACAGAAAAGGAAACAAAGACTTTGAGACAGACACTAAACACTAAGTAGACCTACCTATGGTTAGATTTAAGAATCGGCCAAAAAAGATGCATAGGATGGTAGGAGGAAAAAAGAGAGGGGGGGAAAATAGGAAAAGGTACAAAAGTGAAAAAGGCATAAATAGAAAATACAAGCAAGCCAATTAAAATGCCTCTATTATCAAAGAAAGGAAAATTAAAACAGCGGTGGAGTCGAAAAAGTAGCCAAAGTTACGGGTGGACAGTGACTGGAGTGGTGGTGGTGGTGGTGGAGGGGAGGAGGAGGAGGAGGAGGAAGAGGAGGAGGAGGAGGAGGCGGCGAAGGGAGGAGGGAGCGTGGGCTGCACAGGGATAGAAAAGGCTGGAAGTGATAGCGATGGAGAAGGGAGGAAGAATGAATGAATGTAGAGGGGGAAGAAAAAAAGAGGATAAAAGGGGCGAAAAAAATCCCCCTCCTCTTTCTCTTTCTCTTTCTCTCTGTCTCTCTGCCTCTCTCTCCCTCCTTGTCTGGCTCATAAATAGAAGAAATTGTTGACCAGGTAAATGGCGAAATAGATGAGAAGACAGAGGACCGAGAGAGCAAGCAAATGAAAAGGTAAAGCACCTCCCAGCAGCGCGATGAGGAAAAAAAAGAACAAAAAACGAAAGATAAAAGCAAATACTCCAGTGGCCTCCGTTGTCTCCAGTCTATGTGTGGAAGGGGGGATTGGCTGTTGCCAGTTGTTCCCCTTCCCCGGCTGCCTTCTGCTTTCTTCTGTCTCTCCTCCCAAAAAAGACTTCCCATCCAGATGACAAAAAGCAGGCTCAGACGTCCTTTCCTCTCCCCCTCTCTCTCTCTCTCTCGCTCTCCCTCTCTCTCAACTCTGGTCAGATGTGGCGCGCCACTCACACAGGTTAGACATTGTTGCAGGAGCAATGCACAGTATCATCAATATTGCTCAGTGGGAGAAGAAGAAGAAGAGAAGAAAAAAAAAAAAAAAGAAAGGCATTGGAGCTGCTGCTGCTGCTAGTCAAGCACTGCCTACCTCATGAGGAAGGATACTGAGCTGGAATTGCTCTGTCTCCCCTCTCCCGCCCATCCCTGCGAAAAAAGATGGGAGGAAGGGAGGTGGGCCCACTCGCTGCATTAGTATTCATTGAAAGAGTGTGAGAGAGAGAGACAGAGAGAGAGAGAGAGAGAGAGAGAGAGAGAGAGAGAGAGAGATGAGGAGGAGGTGGAGGGGGAGAGGGGTGCCTTCCAACAAATGTCGAGGAACCAAACCGGTGTGTGAACTGATAAGAGACTGGCTCCCCCTAGAGTCAATCATCAATACTCGATTTCAAACGACTGCTCGCTGGAGGCGGCCGGCGCCACGACCTGCGACCCGACTCCAGGGGATCCAAACCTAAACCGGCTGAAGATGAGCCTCGACTCTGCAGCGTCACCCCAGCTGGAGCGGCACTGCGCTTAGAAATTAATGCAGATTGAAAGCTCCTGTGACAGCAGAGTTAGAGATTAGATTAGACTTTATTCTAACCAGCGACGGGGAAACTCACTTGTTGCAGATGCAGGAAGGAGCATCAAGAAGTGACCGGAAGTAAAAGAGAACAAATAAAGTATAAAGAGGAAGAGCTGAGAAATGCAACAGAGCAGTGGTTCTCAAACTGGGGGATAGAGATCATTTCAGGGGGTCGCCAGATCATTCTTAACATAAAGAAATAAATGAAGCCTACATTTATCAGATAAATGTGTATCAGGGCGGTCAGAATTAAAAGTGTTCTTTCCACTCCTTGTTCTGACTTGTTAATATTATGATTTGATTATATTATTATTCTTTTTTGCTCTTTTTTAAATTATTTTCTTTTGTTTTTATATATTTTTTTCCCCTTTCATTCATTCATTCAAAAGAAAATTAACATGTTAATGTAAAGAGATGAATCTGTGGAGTTAACACATTACTTTTTAAAGCATTAATGCCTGAACAACAAAGTTATTGCTCATGAGATATTAAAAATTCAAACTGTGGGGTCACAAACACAAACTTCTGTTGTCGTGGGGGCTCAAAAAGTTTGACAACCGCTGCAACAGAGCCACACACACACACACACTATATATATACACTACAGAGCCATATAATGCATCCTATGATTTAAAATAAAAAAGATAAATAAAATAAAATATTTTATTGATATATATGACACAGCCTGCTATCGACACTAATGCCCTACCACACCTGAACCTGTTCTAGGCTCTTATCCAGGTCGTTTTCTCCTGACCAGTTCCTCGCTTGTGTTGAATCTGCTCTCACATGAACATCGTTTTGGACAAAAGCTAAATGAAACATTATAATTGTAGAATATTGCACAAAAGGGAGATATTGAACTGAAGCTCTGGTATTTTTCAGGCTTCCCTGTTAAAAGTTGAAGGACCTCCATCCTGTTGTGACAACAGACTCCTCCTCTCCTCTGCTTGTTGCCCAAAAGCCAAACTCAGTGTTGCCATGGTGATGAACAACCAAAGCCATCGACGCACAACAAGAGGAGGTCGAATGCACCTTCCAAAGACGACAACGTGTCACTACACAAGCAAGTACTGTCGAGTGTGTGTGAAACGATATGGATGAAATGGTCCATTATCTCTACACCTTAATCCTCACCAGGGTCATGGGGGGCTGGAGCCTATCCCAGCTGACTCAGGGTGAAGGCAGGTTCACCTGGACAGGTAACCAGTCTATCACAGGGCTACACTTAGAGACAGACAACCAAGCACACTCACATTCACACCTACGGACAATTTACAATCACCAATTAACCTCAGCATGTTTGTGGACTGTGGGAGGAAGCCGGAGAACCCGGAGAGAACCCACGCTGCACGGGGAGAACATGGAGACTCCACGCAGGAAGATCCCGGGTGTCCTCACCGGGACGCAAACCGGCGACCTTCTAGTTGTGAGGCAACAGTGCTAACCACTGAGCCATCTTATTTAGTGAAAACATAATCACAGCATTAGTTTCGCCTGATGTGCAAACTCAGGATTCTACATGTAGAACTTAAACAGTGTGAGACAAACTTCGCTCTTTGTTCTGTTCTATCTGGAGACTAAGTTGTTTTCCTGACTGTAGCGCATCTACGTAGTTCTGCTCCGTCCATTTTAAAGTTGTTACACACAGTAAAGGGAAAAAAGAGACAGATGGAGGCAGAGAGCTGCTCACGGATCCTGTAAAGAAATCAGATTACAATCTCCACAGCTGACTTGTTCATCAGATGATTACTCAACTTCTGCCAAATGTTATTTGAAGCGACAAGTTGGGTGTGTCCGACTGACGAGAGCAAACTTTTAGGTAAGTTTCATTCGGTTGTTGAATAATAGAGCAAAACAAACAAATTACCTTAAAACGAAGCTGGAGGTGGAATCCATGTGACAGAGGACGAACAGTCAGTGTTGCTGCAGCACAGCAGGGATTCTGTGACACAATCAGCGGTCTTTGCTCTCTGTTTGGCCAGGACATCTGCCAAAACACAATCAGCAATCAGAGAGGAACGAACACGGTGACAGATGTTAGTACGATTTCCACCAGGAACATTTTGCTGATCTAAGGTGTTCCTTTCCTTGCATATTTCTTCACCTGCGAGCTCTCAGTGCAGCCAGGTTTCACTACTTTTACAACAACTAACGATTATATTCATTGTCAATTATTCTGCTTGTTATCTTCCAAGTTAATCAGTTACTGGTTTGCTTCAGAAAATGACGAATCCCTGTTTCTAAAACCTCCAACTGGCTCCTCAGATGTCTTGTTCTGTCCACAACTCAGAGATAATTAGTTTACTGTCATAGAGGAGGGAAGAAACCAGAACATATTCACATTTACAAAGCTGGAATCAATTAATTTAGGCTTATTTTTCTTCAAAGGGTACTCAAACAATCATTATCAACATAATTAACCATTTATTTAACATTTGACAATTAATTGATTCATTATTGCAGCAACAAAACATCAATTGTTTCTGCCTTAATGAGTCTACATTCGATGTGAATCAGTCATTGTTGAAATCTGAGCCCCTAAAACAAGAGACTCCAGCTAGAAACCGCAAAACAGTTCTGAAGGAGGAGATGAGTTTGATCAACACCGGATGACAGACACACAGAAGAGCTCGGCATAATGTCTGCTACGCATTAACGCATTATTTTCCACTTTATGTGCACATTCTTAATCTCAGTTACCTTCAGGTGTTGCAGGAAAACGCCGAGGTGAGGAAGCACCACATGTGCAGCGAGCTCAGGGAGTTTGTGTGACACATCGCCGCCCTGTGGTGGACACGCCGGGGATCGACTGCTCGGTGTTGGATTGAGACGCCTGGCTCTGGGATCGACGCTGCGCGATCACAACAGCGTTCAGAGATGGCAGCCTTGTCATCACCGCTGCGAGTCTGTCGGGGAATACTGAAAGAATTACGCGCCCTTCAAGGACCGAGTTACAAACAGTCGTTGGCCTACACCTACGTTATGGACCAGTTTCGCAAGAATAAGGCGAGTTCTCCCCTTTAACCGCGTTAGGGCTGCTGTTAGCTAAGTTGCTAACTAGCATTACAAACGGCATGGGAGCTGCTGCTAGCTTTTCTGATCACTCTTGAATGTTTTGCTAGTTAACTTTGAATGAGCTGGAAATATTTGTTGTCTGCAAAACATTGTAATAGACTGAATAAAATGTCCTGCCTGGGACCTAAATGTGGTTGTTGTGAACGTCGCGAATATTTACACGCTATAGTTCGCTGCAAGGTGACTGTAGCAGAAGGGCATGCTAACATTAGCCAGGAGCTAATGAGCGTTAGCATAACTTCATATAAGTGCGCTGGAGAGCAGCCTGTTTAACGGTATTTTCATTAATTGTGTTAAAATCATTATTGTTGATTCAGTTGTGCTAAGGGTTAGTGAAACCAAACTGAGCACATGAGCAATATCTTTAAATATAATCGTGCAGCAGCGGCTTGTTGACTTTTATTTAATATAAATCGTGAAGGAAAACTTCAATTAATTAAAAGTTAAACAGTTTGTATTCATCCGCGGTGGTAAGTAGGTCCTTGTAGTTATGATTGGAATATGTTGCATATCTGTTATTTTACTTAAAAACACAAGTTATCTATTATGTACATAAGATTTTTAAGAAGTGTTTATGCTTGACAACATTCAATTTCACTGGAACTAAAATAGTGCTGAACTTTTTTTTTTTTTTTAATCAACTTAGAAACCTGTTGTAGAGATCCTACCATTATTCACTTTTTCAGTTGAGTACAACTTCTAATGCTGCTCCCACCACTCATCCAGTAAACATGTGGCGTTAACAGTGGCACCTCCAGAATTTAAAGTGATGTCAGTATGAAAGTTAAAGATAAATAACAATTAACGTGCATAGACGAATACTGGTACAGTTCATCATTTTGTTATTAGGGTTACCTAATGAAGCAGTAGCTCCAATCCTGGTCCTCAAGGGCCACAATCCTGCATATTTTAGATGTGTCCCTCTTCCAGCACACCTGATTCAAATGATCAGCTCATCATCAAGCTCTGCAGAAGCCTGATAACGATCCTGATCATATGAATCAGGTGTGTTGGAAGAGGGACACATTTAAAATATGCAGGACTGTGGCCCTCGAAGACCAGGATTGGACACCCCTGATCTGTACGCACAATAACATCATCTCTGTAAATATCCTGCTGTGAAGCTGAAACATCTTCTTAGAAAAAAGAAAACTTGGCTTACGTCAAAAAGATCAAACTCTTACAAAAATAAATTTAGCTGTGTTGTAGCTCAAGGTGGCTCGGTGGTTAGCACCGTAGGTGTGAATGTGAGTGTGCTTGGTTGTCTGTCTCTAAGTGTAGCCCTGTGATAGACTGGTTACCTGTCCAGGTGAACCTGCCTTCACCCTGAGTCAGCTGGGATAGACTCCAGCCCAACGCGACCCTAGTGAGGATTAAGGTGTAGAGATGATGGATGGATGGAGCTCAACATTCAACAAATGGTTTAACTGTAGTTTATAAACTGTGACTCTGTCTGGCAGCTTATATTAAAAGAACAGGACAGGATCTAATTTACCTTTACATCCTGACCATCCTGCCTCCATGTGAGGGATAATTTATAAACACAAGTCATTAATGAAGTTGCCGCTGTGTCGTGCATGTTGTGTGACGTTGTGCACCATCTGGCTCTGGAGACGGTCTTATGGATCCTGCTGGTGTCTGACCCTGCAGGTAATTCATAAACTCCTACAAACAGCTGGAATCAACCAACTCCACTTCAGCTCCTGTTAACCCTTCGTGCTCCGTGTGTGACCTCTGTCAGTTTAAGGCATGAACGCTGTCTGTTGACATTTACGGCCGACTGCTGCTGCGCGTCACTGTCATCTAACGCTGCTTTCACCTAAACTTGGACCTTCTAGATTCAATGATTAAACCCGACCAATCGGATTCGAGGTGGCCACGGGGACGACCAATGAGACTTCAGGGGTGGTTGTGCACTTCCCCCCCAGCCCGCCCCTGAAGGCACCACTGGGCATTAAACAATCTGTCTCGAGCATGTCCATCTAAGTGCTTGTTATTCTGTTTATATCTCTGCTTAGGCATATAGGCTTAAAGCTTGTATTAATCACGCTTGGGAGAACGTGGCTCACCAGGGTGGTCGGATGCATGTGCAGTCACTGAAGCAAAACAGCTAGGAGGAACTCTGCTTGTCATTTTCTATTCATCCCAGCTACGACGACATCCCAAGGCACTGTATCATATATCTGAGTCTCTATAGGGACCACTCCAAATGTTTACTGTCCTTGGAGCTCTTATGGTTGATGAAGGAGAAGGAAAAAAATGGCAGCATGTGATGAAGGCGTATGAGTGCTAATCCCAGGTTGTCCACCGTCTACACTCAGTTTCACTTTTCTGTACGGCTTAATAAGCAAACCAAACATGCTCATCTTTGCCCCTCATTAATGTTTTCTTTATCCTCCCCTCTCACAGGTAACGGGAGAGCGGTACTGCCGTGCCCAGCAGGAGGCGCACCACGCCTCGCACACCTACCTGTGTTTGCTGACGTCCACCAGGAACCACATGGCCCTGCACAACCTCTACCACGGCAAGGGAGAGCGCAGCCCGGAGGAGGTGGCCGGCCTGGTGGGGCTCAGGTTGCCCACACAGCCGGGAGGCAAAGGCTGGGAGAAGTGAGGACACAAGAGGGTCCAGCACTGGAAAGGAAATAAACCTTAAGACTCTTCAGAAAGTATTGTGTGTGGCTGTTTCATCTGGCCCCTCATGTAAATTAAACTCCAAAGGTGTGAAATGTGACAGATGTGTGGCAGGCTGGAGATGACGCCGATGTGGACAGATGTGACTTTTTCTCGTTTTGTGTGAATGTAAGCTGTCTGTACCCTCCAGATTATCTACACTTATGTTTGTCTGCTGCTTAAAAGCATCAAACTAAACCACTGTAAGTACATTTTCTTTGTTTCTGTCATTAAAATATAAATCGTTGTTACTATTAGTTTGTGTTTTTGAAACGTCTTTACACATCAACAAACATCCTGCTTAATTAAATCCATCTATTATGTATTTCCTTCAGGAGACAGCTTACAGGAAACTTGCATTAAGCTCCTTGATGTTATGCTGAGTAGCAGGAATGTGGAGCGTATGCTGTTTGTCAGGCGTCTACACCACACCAGAGGCATCATGCTATCCAGTCGCATGTCTGTCCCAGTCTTGTTAACGTGATATCACAGCACCGCCTGGAGGGAATTTCTTTTTAAATTTGGGTCTAGTTGGACTCATGAATGAACTGATTATAATTTTTATCGTCCATCATGTTCTGGTGAATGTGATGTATCGGGAACGCCTCGGAGGGAATTAATCCAGATTTGGCACAAACGCTCTCTTGGACTCGACGATGAACTGATTAGCCTCCCGTAACATGTTTTTGGCCGTAAGTCAACAAGTCGGCCACTAATTGTAAGAAAATTTCACACAAGTAGGATGAAGTGATATCCCAAAGGTCAAAGGTTAATGCCGCCGTGACACCGTGATGTTCTGCTAATACACTTTAACGGCCGTCATTAAACACCATAACTCAGCCAGAGAGACAGATGTTAAACTGACTGGTTGGCGGAGGAACACGTCCAAGAGGAGGTGATTCTATCAGAGTGAGAAATAATCAAGTCATAGATACAGTCGTGGTCACAGCAGTCTGGGGAACAGGTTGGTGATTGTGACGGTGGGCTGCAAGAAGATCACCGGTTCACGTCCCGGTGAGGACACCCGGGATCTGTGTGGAGTCTCCATGTTCTCCCCGTGCAGCGTGGGTTCTCTCCGGGTTCTCCGGCTTCCTCCCACAGTCCACAAACATGCTGAGGTTAATTGGTGATTGTAAATTGTCCGTAGGTGTGAATGTGAGTGTGCTTGGTTGTCTGTCTCTAAGTGTAGCCCTGTGATAGACTGGTTACCTGTCCAGGTGAACCTGCCTTCACCCTGAGTCAGCTGGGATAGACTCCGCCCCCCATGACCCTGGTGAGGATTAAGGTGTAGAGATGATGGATGGATGGAAGCAACTTGTGTTTGATGCAATAGACGGTTCAACCGGACGAGTCTCGCAAACAACTTGCACAAACAAACTCCGATTATTAGGCTGAACTGTTGCTGCTGTCATCCAGAGCCACATCAGAGCCGTTCTCCTCCTCAGTCCTCTGATAGAGAAGCTGAATCTGCTCTTTTCTATTTCCCTCTCAGCTCATGTAAACTGACCATACAGTCAAAAACAACACAAAACACAACCTACAAGTCCGATTAATGAACCATCTGTGCACTGTACAGTATCGGTAGACTGAAGATTCTTCTTACATAAGACTGAACTTTTACTTTAAGTCGTTGGATGTTAAAGTTTCTACATTTTTATGGTCTTTGCAGCTGATGGTCTTGTGAAAAAGGAAAAACAAAAAAACTCTAAATCTAAGTCCAATCAATCTCTGAAAACTTCAGCAAGAGTTGAATCAAGAGCTCCTGAAAAGTTTCACTAAAAATCTATACACATTGAAATAAACCAGGATGCTGGATTGTAGCGTCCAATTAATCTTGTCTACAAAACAGTCCTGAGCTGCATCCTCTCTCCTCTCGCTCCATCCTCAGTTTGTTCTGACCACTGTTATCCAATCCACGTTTTTTTTTCTTCCTTTTCTCCATTAATTCTACCCTTCCTGCTCCCTCTTATACTCTCCAGTGGTGACTAACGTTGCCTTCAGTATGAATTTAAATAGACTGACCCTAAAGCGAGGCAGCTCACAGTGACACGGGGGAGTTCAGACCCGTGCGCTGCCCCCAAACCAACACATGCGCAGGAAAACCCAAAGTCCGATGCGTCCTGACAAACCAACGGCTTGTGTCAACATTTATATTACGCAAAGAAAAAGAAAAAAGAAAAAAAAAGAAGCAGCAGCAGCAGGATGTAAATGTGTTTCCCCAGCGCGTCCTGGAACGGACAGGCCTGACAAACAGAATGAGAGGGAAGCTGTATGAAGGCGGAGTGGCGCTGAAGGTGGCTGCGTTTTGGAGGTTTGGAGGAGGATCCAAATAAAGAAGGATTTCACACCAAAGCATTAGTTTATGTGTGTTTCCATTCATGTCAGTGCGATCTGGGTGATAAGCTGCGCGTCCATATGCTGTCAGCTTTACGCACCACTATGAGTGAACTTAACGAGTGAAAGGTGATGATATGAGCAGAGAGGAGGAGAGGAGGAGGGCGGAGACGCTCCACCCTCACAGCACAGCTTCAGCTGTTCGCTCCTTGATTTGGCAAAAGGGAGTCGAGGAGTCAGCATCTCCAACTTGTGCCTCCGAAAAGAAGAAAAAAAAAAAAAAAAGAAAACATCTGTTGAGGAGCGTCTGCGCTCACTGGAGCAAAGCGCGCGCGTTTCTCCGGAGGGAAGAATTTGGAGCATCTGTGAGTGACATCACGTTCATCAAGGGTTTCTCAAGGAGTTTGGACGTTAAAAACAAACCAAATAAAAAATCAATCAAGAGGGCAAGTTAACGGAAAGGAGGATCCAGCTAAAGGAGCGGAGAGAGGAGGTGACCCGGTCCAAGCGACATGTTTGGGATGATCAAGAACTCGCTCTTCGGAAACACCGAGGAGACGGAATACAAACTGCTCAGTAGTGAGACCAAGGTAAGCAGTCTCTAGTATCCTCTCTGTGACTTTTGTGCAGCCATGATTACTCCTGTGGAGGCTTCCTCGTGTCTTTGCATGAATATTTCAGTAACTGTAATTAGGTGATGTTATGGAAATGTTGTCTAAAAAAAAAAAAAAAAGAATCGCCATGGGTTTCTGCGGTGGTTATCCAGCTGCTATCACAACCCCTGTAACCTTGCCAGACAGCCTGACAGTTAATTGCTTGTGACCTGAAAGGATGCCCGCTGATCCACAGTGGGTGAACCAGCCGGAGGTCCTTCTGTCAGTCAACAAGGCAGAAAGGAATGAAGATGGTGATGCAGATCTGAGTGAGCTTAACAAATGACACCCTCACACTAGAAGGAAAAAAAGATTCCTGTTGGCTCACTGTTGATTATGTGGACGCCTGTGTGTGAAACTACAAGAGTGAAGTGACCTGCAGTGGAAGAGGATGCTGTTTGTGGTTAACCCCTGAGCTCAGAGATGGATTGTGTGTGTGTGTGTGTGTGTGTGTGTGTGTGTGTGTGTGTGTGTGTGTGTGTAGTCCGATACACAGTGACACACAACACTGACATTGCAGGGCAGGAGGAGCATGCCCTTTCCATGTCAGCCCCCTAACCCTGTGTATGTATTTATATATTCAAAGAACAGAGGGAGTGTGTTTACTGTGTGCACACGTTGGACGGATTCCAGTCGACTCACTGATGTGTGTTGTTAACTAAAGCACTGCCTGACGGTCAGTTCCAGGTTCTTCTCTCGGGCCCAGTGGACCCACAGCGGCGTATACTGTACGTGTGCACGCAGCCGTGCTTTGTTGCTTTTGGCATGAGGCTGTTTGAGAGTGGATTTGTGTGTTTGTCTCCTGAACGGCAGCAACTTTTGAGAGGGAGACAAAAGCAGACAGAGGCGGGGGACAAAGAGGACTCGCAGCCCAATTGAACGGACAGTCTGGGAATGGACCGACCCAAACCGACATGTTTACACACACACACATGGAGAGAGAGGCAGATCTGTTCTGACACAGCAGACTACACACCTATTGTCTGCAGATGGATTCCAAAAATAGACAGTTTGAAGGCAGCAGTTTGTGCAAATAGCAGCTTGAACATGAAGCAACGCGCAGAACTCTCCAAGAAACTCATGAAGAGATTTAATGACCAGAATGAAGCCGCCTCCGAGTAAAGAACCCTCAGAAGTCAAAGGTTCGTCAAATCTCTGACTGATGTTTAAAAACCACGTAACGAAATCAGAGCTTGTCACATGATCCGTGGAGCACCTGCCTCACTCCGACACCCAACACTTTTAATTAAAGCTGACACGGAGCACAGAGGAGCTGTCTGGCAGCAGCACGCACGCTCACACCAGCACATTCACAGCGATATGGAGGTGAAATCCTGTTTTAAGTCGAGCACAGAATAATGTAAAACCAAAAATGACAGTGTTAATAACAGTGTTTGTGTGCTCTGTTCAGGCATATAGTAATTATGCTGCATGGGAAAGCACATCCACAGACAAATTAATTACAGCAGCTCAGTGAAGTTAGGCTTTTTGCTTTCTTGGTGTGTCATCCACGCACAACAATAACAGTGTTCCTGACAGGCCGTACACAGCAAAACGCTTGTAATTACCACGCAGGCGGCTGGGTACCTGTCACACGTTGGAGCTTCGTGGTAACACGCCGTTATCTTGTACGTGGGGGCCTACTTTGTGGCCCTCTGCGGTGGCGAGCTACCTCTGGAGTGGGTTTTGGATGAGATTACGCAGATGAAAAGGTGTTAGAAATAAAGAGGAACACATTTTAGAGTCACAAAATCAGTTTCCAAGATGAGGACGAAATCATTTGCACAGTATTTTTAGATTTGAATTTTCCTCCAGGGAAGAGAAAACACACTTAACAAAGCCACATAGGAATGGAAAGAAGAAAGAGTGCCCCGAGCGTATTGGCCTCGTTGTCTTTGTTTGCTGCTGAGTAAAACACATCATCTGCAAAATAATAAACTGTTCTTCTTTCTCCAGCAGCCAAACCTCACAAATCAGTGGTAGAAATTATGAATAACGATGATATTGTGCAATTAAATTGTGATGCAAAGCCTCTTACACGAGCACAGACACACAAGCGTTCACTGTAAAATCACGTTAGGGGGACGAGGAGCCGTGTTTGAAGCCGTCTCCACAGCCGGCAGATTCCTTCAAAACCAATTAAAGTTATTGCTCAGCCTCATAGTTGAGTGACCGTCCTCCACATTAACCCCACTTAATCATATTTAATGCAAAACTGTTGCATCATATTAATGCACCGTGTCCGTGGGTGTGTGGGGAGGGGGCAGCTGTGTGTCTCTTCTCTTGTTGCCTGTTACATAAGGCCGTGCATCTCTTACCCATTATTCTCTGCAAGCTGACTGAACCCCGCAGAGCAGAAGAAGAAATTAAATCGAATCAGTGTAAATATGTTTCATCTGTATCTGCCCGTTTTGGTTTCACACGCCCACACGTGTGCAGCTAACCCACACAGCAAACCCTCCGAGTGTAAAAGCCTGCCGGTTCAGGGCTTCTGTCCTCAGGAGCAGATTGTCAACATCAGTGTGTCAGAGGTGAATCACGTCTGAGCTGAACCTCTCCACCGCTCCCATCCCCAGGAAAAGGACTTCTGTGTTTTGTGTGTTTGTGCAAAAAGAAAAAAAAAAAAAAAAGAAGCTATTTCTGCTTTTGTGCGAGCAGCAGCGGTGATGCTTCAACCCTAACGTCCCTCTCTTCCCAAGGACGGAGTTAGCTTTGAGGTGCGACGCTACGATGCTTTCAAATACGCCGCTGTCTCCTCTGAGGGACGAACCTTTGACCAAGTGACAGGAGAGCTGATCAGGAAGCTGCTCATGTACATCGGCGGGAGCAACGAGCAAGGTAAACCCATCAGAAGACACGTCGTCCTAATGAATCAGATGAGATGTTCACCAGTCTGGCTCACCAGATGTAGACTTTGGGTGAAAGCTGGTGATTTTCTCTCCCTGTCTCCGACCTCCAAACAGTCGCCCACATGTTGAAAATTGTACGTTTTACTCAGTATTTGGATCGTGCAGTAAAATCCGGCAGGCCTTCCTCTGTGCAGAGTTTCCACCAAAACAATTCCTCATCAGTATTTCCTGTTCTGTCTGTGGCAAAATGAGAATGAGGTGCGGTCAGACCATTCTCTTGAGCAAGACCACGTGTTCACCAATAATTTTACCAAATATTTCACTCACCCGCTGCCTCGTTTAGCTTTCCTGTCCCTCTACCAAACTGTTAATGCTCATGTATGATGGTAAAACTACTCAAAATGCAGACAGAAGCTTTTATAATCCAACGAAGGCCAAAGAGCAGAAACGAAGTGGATCAATAATTGGAGGCAAGTCATTAAAATGCAAGATTTTGAACTAATTCTAAAATTTATCTTTGCTGAAAGAGTAGTAGTCCCATCCCTGCAGCACTGTGTCTGAGCTGGAGAACAATCTGACTGCACCTCATTATCATTCTGCTCTAGATTGTTTTATTTATTACGCATTTCTTCCAGCCAGTCCTCTGGATGGTGGTGAGCCCAGGATCCGTGTTCCTGCAAAATAGTGACTGGAAAATTATTTTGGTGGAACATTTGCATGCAGGGAGGCGAGCGTTGCCTTATTGCACAAACCAAACCTTAGCATTTTATGTAATGTAGGATGCATTGATGGAGCTGATTCCTATCATGAAGGGATTTAGAGGATGCTCAGATGGCCCTGACACAGTGGGGTTCCTTCAGGTCTGTAAAGATTCTCAGTCCTCCAGGTCATGGTTGTTCTCGTAGTTTAATCGTAGCAACTGCTTGAGTTCCTTGAAGATGTTCCACCTCTCATCCAAGAGGCTTCATCAGCTCTGACTGACTAGGAGGCGTTGTTGAACCCCACTGTGGGAGGGGGGAGCACTAACGACCCGCATAACGAGGGGGAGGAGCAACAAAACCCCAATTAAAACTCAGGTGTTAATGACTCCTTAAGGATATCTGGAACTCCCAACTAGTCAGTCAGAGCTGATGAAGCCTCTTGGATGAAACGTCTTCAAGGAAGTCAAGCAGTTGCTACGATTAATCCATGAGAAGAACCGTGACCTGGATGAATCTTCACATACAAAAAACACTCCGAAACTTAACTTAGAATTGAATATAAAAACCTTTGTTAGTCCCAAAAGGGGGAAATCTGCAACATCACAGCCGCAAAGTGCCGCTAAGAAACGCAAGAAAGCACAACTATATATTAAAGAGGTGAGGTGTATACACTATATATACAACATAAATAAGAAAAACAGAACAACACAAGGATACTGAGAACATAGATTTGAGACTATCTACATGAATGGGGGGCTTTGTGTAACTGTTGAGGCTCTGTGTCCTCACTATAGACCATAAGACATCTAATCATCATTAAACATGTACAGCCCACATGTCCTGTTCTGCATTATCTGGATAAAAACCACCAGTGTTTGCATTTGCATAATGATATTAAGCACTCATTGCACAAGTCCTGACCTTTAGATCTGGCTCATGCTGCTGTAGGGAGTTTGTCTGCTCCCCTGTTTTAATTCCCTTCCTGTGTGTGTCTAAGGTGAGGCCATGGGTACGGCGGCGCCCACCATCATCACAGTGTACCCGCGAAACGACGGCGTCCTCTCTCGCCGCTTGGTGGTCGGCATCCGCATCCCCAACGGCTACCAGCAGAGCCCCCCGACTCCCACCGACAGTGCCGTCAGGATCGAGGAGCGGCCCGGCATGACCGTCTACGCCCTGTGTGTGCCGTTCATGTGCAGTCATATACAAGGAGGAGAGTTTTCTGGATCTTGATCAGGAGTTTGCAATGTTTCCTCTTTGTTTTGTTTCCAGGCAGTTTGGAGGGTTTGCGGGGGAGAGCGAGTACCGAGCAGAGGCCTTGCGTTTGACGCGCACTCTGGGCGAGACGGCCCCCTTCCAGCGCAAGCAGTACTTCTGCTGCAGCTACGACCCGCCACTCAAGCCTTACGGACGCAGGAACGAGGTGTGGTTTCTACAGGAGGAGCCGTAGGAGCAGTCGGTCTAGTCTGATGCTGAATTCCTTGTTTGACCTCAGTTACCCTCTCAGCGGGGGGATACGTCCCTGTCAGTATTTATTACACATGCTTTTGTCCCGTCCAATATACACCTGAGCTTTTGTTTCTTCAGCACTGGGTCTTCTAATGATAAGCTCGTACCATCTAATGTAGATAATGTAATTAGATCCACATATAGTCCATTATATTCTTAATTGTCACCTGGTGCCTGATTTTTGTGTTTTCCTTTATATGAATAAAGACGTTGTCACCACAGAAAGGCACAAACTGCATCCAGACTCTACCCGAAGCTCAAAGACTTCCACGTTAATGTGAAACCTGCGCCCCTGCTTGTAGCTGTAAAACTGAACTTAGGCGTTCAAGCGTTTTTGGATCATTTAAATCCAGACTGCAGGCTTCAGAACAAGTGTTGATTCAATTAATTTCCTCGACAGAAAAACTGTTGCCTCGAAAGCAGTTGTAGAAAGTATTCGACTGCTTCTC
>NW_007578094.1:19848-40586 GCF_000690725.1 Stegastes partitus | reverse complement strand
CATGAAAAGGGAAAACGTACTTTTAGAGGCACTGTAGACGCAGAACAGTCGTCTAGATCTAAACCAGTTTGCTACAGACATGAAACGGATCATCTCCTGAATCTGTACTTAAAGACAAACTAATTGACTTTTCCATTTAGAATCCCCTGTAGAGCTCCCGTCTCCCTGAAAAGCACACATGTAGGGCTTCACACACCTCGATCACAACTTGGCGACAACTACAGAGAAATGTACACAAGCACACGTCCTGTTCCTGAGCGAGGAACTGGACAGACACAGGAGCTGAGCCATAAACTAGAACTAGTCGTTATGAATCAGGCAGCTGTGAGTAGCTGGTTTCTGATGTCGTTCTAAACTTTGTGATGACACGTTGAGAGTATTTGTGTTTGTGTTTTAGTGCATGACGACGCCATGTTTATTTACTGGGACTCTTGTGTACGGCGTGACTTCCTGTGATCAGAGTGGACGTAATGTGCAGGATGTTTCATAACATAATAAACATATGATTCAGTTACGAGAGAGTGGGAACTTGTCTTATTTCTTCATTTGCTGGAGAAGAGTTATGAAAACGCTCCGACCTCTGTGGAGCTCATCATCACCGTCTTCACATTACTGAAAAACTCTGAATTAAATGAATCGAGCGAAGCGAGCGAGACGGATAAATTAAGCGGATAAAAGATTCAGAAAGTCTGTGAATTAATGATCAGCAATAATTCAGTAAATGCCGAGTGGATGTTTAAAATATGAAGGTTATATAAACTCATTAAAATCGACAAAACATACAAAGATGAAAAAAAAATCAAATTGTGAACTTTAATAAATGAAATATTTATTAGATTTTAATTGACAGATTCTGAAAAAAAAGGAATAAGAACTGCAAAAAGAAATATTAATATACAGACATTTGATTAAACCAAGCAAAACCTCCCTCCCTCCGTCCGACTGTGTGCAAATAGTCCTTCAAACAGGTGTTAGCTGATGCACGCTGAGGGGGCGGCGGCGCCATTACACGGCCCGTCGGCGCCGCGCCCCCGCTCTAATCAGGAATAAATGGTTCGCATTCAGAAGTTTCAACAGCAGGAAAAAAAAAAAAAACAACACACTGAAGGGCCCTTAATAAATCAGCGTGGCCCTGTAACCCCACACTAGTGTAATTACTGGAAGAGCAGAGTTCTGGTGTCAGCTCGGCTTTGCATACATGAATATAATAGAAGCTCGGAGTGGACCACGGGGTCACTCAGGTAACCAACGCAGAACCTTGTATTGTCAGCTTGAAATATTGCACATACATGGACATTTAAGAAATCCCTCCCCCCACACACACACACTTCTCAAATAATTCCTTTTGATAGCCAAGCTTCATGTAGATTTATGACCTCAGAACAGAGAGTGTAAGATCAAACCATGGATGCAGCTACTTGAGGGAAACTTTAACTTGTCGTGTATAAAGAGAATCAGTCAGATCTTCTGTCACTGAACCCTATTCAACCCGGTGTCTGGAAAAAAAAAAACACAACTACTGAACGCAAAACTACGGAGGAAACACCTGCAAAAACACTCGACTGTTTATAGTAGAAGCTGCTATTGTTAATAACTACAGGAACTGCAAGTCAATAAAACTTTACAAAATTGTTTTGGTAACAAATCCGTCTTAAAAAAATACATTCTCCTCGCCGCTCCGCTCCCTTCAGCTCCTCCGGGGACAGCGCCCCCTGCTCACATGACAGATCGCATCGCCGAGAATGATAATAATGGAGAGTTTTAGAAAAGCAAGACTTCCAAGTTGTCAATCATTGTAAATTACCTAAAGTGATTAGGAAACAGTATCTAAACAATGTGGCTGCTCTAGCCAAAATATCACCTCCTTTAAGTTTACCCTCTATTACTTGCACTTTCCTTTCTAATATTCTACAATCAAGAAGGGATCCGTGACTCTTTGTTTTAGGATATATTGAAGAAACAGAGGAAGCCAGAGGAGTGTCGCTCAGCGCCTGAGCCTCAGTTGTTCTTTTTGTCGGGAGAGTTTGGAAAAGGTGCGTACGGCGGGGGCCGCTCCTGCGAGGGAAGAAAGAAAAGGAAGAAAGTTGTCATACGTGCCACTGAGAGAGAACACAGAGCTGTAACTGACAGAAGCTTACCATGGGCATGTAGACATTGTGTGGATTGTTGGGGTTGTAGTAAGCGTTGCCTGCTGCTTCGGCCGCCTTGGAGTTACCTGAACACGACAGAGACAAGGAGCTAAAGACGGGCGGTAATGACTGCACAACACGTTCAGGAACAGATGCTGCAGCTCCCAACACTGAGCTGATGCAAGAAGCACAACGTTAGTCATGTGAAGCGCAGCTGACAGCTCCAGGATTCCTCAAGACAAAATCTACAGGCTGAGGATGCACAGGGACAGGAAGTCCGACTTACTCCGTTTCCAAAATACAGATACGTCAAACTGACACTTCAGCACAGTGGACCTCGCTCAACTTATGAGAGCTGTCGTTACGAAAACCCAGAAATTACCACTAAAAAAAGCAGTATGGGGTCGGACAGAAAAATGTTCATCCTTTGTGGTTTTGATGTGCAGCGAGCGAGACGTCAGCGCGCCTTTTTTGGTGGCATGCGACGAAGTGATTCATTTCGAGGGAGACGGATCAGATCTGACGGGTGCAATGACACAGACGCACAGAGAGGAAGAGCGGAGCGCAACGGAGACAAATATACCTGGAGGTGGTGGCGGTGCTGTCCAGTTCTGAGGGGGTGCAGCCCAGTTCTGGGGTGGCCCAGGGTACGGGGGAGGCGGGGCCATGTAGTCAAAACCAGATGGGTACATTCCTGGAACACAGATGGCCGACAGAAAAAAAAAGAGAGAGAGAGAGAAGCAGTTTCAAGGTTAAAGGAGGCGACAATCTGGACAATTATGTAGTTACACAGCAAAAAGAAACACAGAGAGAGAGAAACGACAGCATCATGTGTGCCTCCAGGGTGAAACTTCTTTACTTGTGTGCAAAGGTGACTTCTGACAAAACAACTGTGTGCACGCTGCAAACACAGGCAGGGAAACAGTCTGAAACTAAAAAGTCTGGACAGAGTATAAAGTGGCAACACACCCCAAATACAATCAGAGTTTTTTGAGGGAGATCAGACTGTGAGGGCATCTCCTGTGAACACTCCACTCAGGTCACCCCACAGTTGGATCCAGGTCAGGTTGTTGACTTAGATTCATGCTTGGGGCGATCGTCACGCTGAAAGGTGAAACTCCTCTCCAGCTTTCTAGCAGACACCTAAATATTTTGCGCCTACATGTGCGAGCGTAAGGAGCGCATCATGATTTCCTCCAGCCACAGTTTCAGCTAAAGAAAAGCAGCCTCAGAGCATGATGCTGCCACCGCCATGCCTCATCGTGGGTATGGTGCTCGTTTGGTTCCTGGTAGAGACGTTTCACCACTTAAAGACTCCTGAATAGAAACCTACAGGAGAAGTCAGACTTGCCACAGATGGAAGTTGTACGACGCAACCAGGAAACATGCAGCCATTCATGTTGTTGCACTGATGTATGCATGAAACCTCAGATGTAACCTGAGGTTCAAAAACTATATTGTGAGGCAAAATCTTCAAACTTAATGAGGTTTTTTTGTTTTGTTAAATCAGATGGGACTGCTTCTACAGACGCTGTTTTTCTGAGTCCTGGTGACCATATGAACTGCAGAACCTCTCTCCATTCACTGACAGAGATCTGCTCGTTAGCCTCAAATAACCTCCAGGGAACATTATCAAAACCTCTGCTCAGTGGCAAGCTTTGCTAACAGGGATTTAGCTCTCGGCCAAACATCCTGTTTAGAATTATGGCCACAAAGTTCGACCTCGGTCCCACCAGACCACAGCACATCTTTGCTGTATCATTTAGCCACCCTTTGATGCCTTTCTTGGCCTTGGTCTTGCTACTGTACCCCAGAGCCCAGACGTATAAAGAATACAGGAGATCGTTGTCACATACAGGGAGGCAACCAGCCAGAAAGTCCTGCAGCTCCTGTTGCCGTAGGCGTCTTGGCAGTTTCCCTGACTAGTGTTCTTCTTGTCTTCTCATCAATCCTCCAGTGGCGCCCTGTTCTTGGCAGCTTCGCAGCTGTACCATATTTTCTCAGCTTGTTGATAACTGTCTTCACTGTGCTCCATGGTTTATCTGAGGGCGTGGATATGCTTTTGCACCCCTCTCCTGATCGATACAACGTGAACCTTCATGCTTGGAAAGCTCTTTGCAAACCACGGCTGTTGCAGTGGGAGGCAAACAAGCAGCTGTGAGAATAATCCAACTTTATTTTGAGTCAGTCAAGGTCACTTTGATAGTAGGAAAGAATTCACTAACTGATCTGTAACATGAGATTTAATGTGACCGGTTGAGTATGAATGCAGCCACAATCTAAATTATGAATGGGTTTGTCTACTTATGCAACCAGGTTGTTGTTAAGTTTTTGATTTTTACTGTTTTTTGTGAAAGTAAAAGAGAAAAAAAAGAAAGAAAACCCTTGGACCTCGAGTTCAGACTGTTTCAGCAAATCCCACCAGCTCTGGGACCGATCTAAAAGCCCGACATTTGCTTCGCTCTGGGTCTTAAGTGCAACCTGGCATACTAATGACTGACCTGCGGCGGCTGTTGGATAGGGGTAGCCCATGTTGCCAGCAGCAGGGGGAGGCCCCTGGTAGAATCCGTTCTGCTGGGGAGGGGGTGGGTAGGGATAGCCGGGGGCAGCAGGTGGAGGTGGGCCGTAGCCGTTCATCATTCCGGGTGACGGGTAGCCGTAAGAGGCAGCTCCATTCTGGGCAGGAGCAGCACGAGAAGCTGGAAAACAGAGAGAAGGGACTTTATCTTTGGACTACTTACACCTCTTTATGTTTAGAAGTTTAATCTAGAGCAGGGGTGTCGACATCCGGTCCTCGAGGGCCGCAATCCTGCATGTTTTAGATGTGTCCTTCTTCCAACACACCTGATTCAAATGATCAGGATCGTTATCAGACTTCTGCAGAGCTTGATGATGAGCTGATCATTTGAATCAGGTGTGTTGGAAGAGGGAAACATCTAAAACATGCAGGATTGCGGCCCTCGAGGACCGCAGTTCGACACCCCTGATCTAGAGCGTTGTGTTTTTGCTTCTTTAGTGAAGGATTTAAACACTTTTATCACACCTGTGTTCAGTGGATACTTGTCACATATGGGACACAATACTCAAGCCTACATACCGTTGGTGGCCAGTTTGAAGAGGTGCTGTCCCACCTCGATGGCTCCACCGCTGGGGAATGACATCTTGAAGTGGGCCTGACCCTCCCAGCCACCTGTTTAAGAGTTGATCACAGTTAGAACAACACAGACGGCCTTTTGTTCTGCTGTGGATGCTAACGGTGGCAACAGATAAAAGCAGCTTCAGACACGGATAGACATACAGACATAAAATCAAGCTATACAACAGCGACTGAGAGCAAAAACAAAAAGCCACCCACCACCAGGCTCAGCCGACACTGTTCCTTTAATGTAGTTGGCTGCGAAGACGGGCTGCTCGATGCTGCAGCCCTTCATCAGGTAATAGGGGAACATGGCTGAGCCCATGCAGTCCTTGGTATTGCTGGACACAAACACCATCTAAGACAGCAAAGAGAACGTAAACGCTGAACTTTCCATTCAAGCAGACAGCAGCAGTAAACACATATTGAAGGTATTTTTTGTAATTTGCTGCTGACGGTACCCTGTATGGTGTGAGGTAAATCGTGCCCTTCTTGGTCCCCTTCAGGAGATCTGACTTGCCGGAGACGTCACTGAATGACAGCTCCACATTCTTACACTCCCTTAAAACACTGTGCAAAGAAGAATAAGATCAAAATGAGCTCTTACAGCCTCAGTCAGGGGTTTCATAGGCCCTGAGAGTCCAAGGCGATGAATGTTTTATGAATAGAAATCAAAAGTAAGAACGATGAAAAACAAATAGCCACTCTGATCATGTGTTTATTAAGCCCTCCAGAATGAGATGATGGCCTGTGTTTTGGATTCTCTGTGTGTCACTCTAGCAGCAGATCACTCTATTTTGAACCCATACATTTTGTGTGAGCATTCAAGAGAAACTGCACTGATTAAAGCGCTTGTCATGGTTGGACATAAGTTGTTTTTGGGAAAGAGGAAAAGGACAAAGGCAGCAAGGCACAGGCGAGCCTAAAGGAGGCGGCTGAAGAATTATCTCCAGTTGGATGAGCGGTTACTACACAAACACATGGACAGAGTTTTCATTTTTTGTAGGGTTATTTTTCTTTTTTTTTAAATGAGCAACAGAGACAGCATATTTACCCACATTATCACTGTCTATTTTTTTAAGCAATGTGTTTTATGAGACTTTTATTGTGACCTTTTTCTCTCCTTTCCTGCAATATTAATGCTCTTAGATTACTGAGGCTTTGGAGTTCCTCTTTCAATTAAATGTCCCTGATGTGTCGACACTTTTAAGGAATCCCAAGATGTCTTTTTGAGTTTATGTCTTATGGGGTCAATAGCTTTTGGTTGCTTGTACTATTTGTAATATTGTATTATGAAAATTGATCTTACATTTGATTATCCTGATTTTTTGTTTTAGTATTTCATATTTATTTCAGAGTTACAACTCTAAATGTCTTGATCGTGTCGTGCTTTGTGGATATATTTTAGCCTGTCTAGTCTTAAAGATGCTATAAACTTGATTTGACTTCAATCTATACCAATCTCACTCCAGCTGGTGGCTAAAACTGGTGACACTGGTCCAGCTAAATGGTTCTTGACCTTTTTTATTTTTGTCCCAAGGCACATCTTTTACATATAATCACAGCTATAAAGCCCCATAAATACGACTAACTCCAGAGCATACAGTCAGAGAACCTCTGGTTTCGCTATCCTGCACTCACTGTGATGTAATGGAAACACAGAAGGACATTGGAGTGACTTTACTCTGCCTGGAAGACTCAATCTATATTAATTTGACTCTAAAATACTTTGACAATAGTGCTATTATCAGGTCAAAATTTAAATATTTCTGAGTTGGGCGAAGCCTGCAGGGTGTCAAGATCCTACCAACACCTCTGCCTTCTGTTATAGACCTGTTCATATGGTAATAATATGAAATATAGACATGTGGAAATCGTATATAACTAGTCTTTGTCACAACTTGTAGACAACCCACTTAATGCATTAATGCTTAATGTAATACAGGAAGACATTTGGGTTTTAACAAGATGTCAACATTCAAAGCGACCACTACTTCCTGTTTTGTTGGTCGGCTAGCACTCCAAGTTAGTTTAAAACGAAATTAAACTAAGTTGATTTAATTTCTTAAAGATATTTCTCTTTTTTCGAAAGACTTTTCCAGTTACAGTTGACTAGTAAGGAGTGCCAGGCTAGCTTAAATACCTTTTTATCGCATTAGCGAAAGTGGGCTTCCCACTAGCCACAAAGATTATATACCCAACTATATTATGTAACTGTTAAACTGTGAGTACAACATTTGAATCACCCTGTAAGCTACATATCCTGGTAACGTAGAAAACCCAAACGTAAACAATGAGACGGTTTTGTCGGCTATGCGACCGTTAGCCAGGCTAGCTAGCAGGTGGCTAGCGGCTGGTTAGCACTGCGTTGACTACGCACTGGAAACTAGGATGTAAACAAGGAAAAGGGGAGCGGCGACAGACAGCTAGTCGGTAAAACGACCGCACAGGCGCTACACGACACACGTACCTTTCTCCGTTGTTTATCAAAACACCGCCGTTCTGCGAATGGTTGCGGTTTAAAGCCATGTTTGTGAGTCGTCGTTAGCTTCCCCTGCTGCCTGCAGTCACAGCTACTTCGCCTTGACGGGAAGTCCCGCGACGTCACCGGCGTTACGTCACTGCAACCCGTGACCTGAGGTGGGACGCTGGGGCTCGTGCAGCAGCAGCAGCACATAAACAAACTGCTGCGTCCTGCTGAAATCTGCCCCCCACACCCACACACACACACACACACACACACACACACACACACACACACACACACACAGCCATTGTGTGAAGTGTGTCTGATGTAAACAGCTGCCCAGGCAGTGACATCATGTTTACAGGTCTGTTCTGGCTTTTTAATGTTCTCCACCACATCACTGTAGGTTAAATAGACGGTTTTCTTTTGGTCATGAGCTCTTATCATTGCTTCAGTTGGCGATGCTGTCAGGTAGAAGTAAACAAGAGCTCATAAACAGCATAAGTGTTTTAATGTAACCTTTACTTGATTAAAAATCTTAAACTGGTGCAAAAGTTGTGCTTTTTGATCGCTGATCAGAATCAGAAACAGGTTTATTGCCAGGTGTAGTTCACACAATAGGAGGAATTTGTTCTGGTGGGTTGGTGCAACAAAACAACAATAAATATACAGTAAAATAAAGTAACTAAATTGATTACAATTCAAACTGCGTAGGATAATAAGACACATATGTCCACAGTGTCCCTGTTCTGTTCAGGACTCATGCCGAGTTTAGACCTTTACACTGTGTCAATCCAGCTGTTAGTTTCTGTCTTTTGGCTGCAGGTTGTGGGTCAGTCTTCATTATTTTTTTAAAATTCTACAGTCTTTAACCTGATTCGGGGCTTTCATGTTGGTATTAATTATAGACTTTTATACTATGTTAAATACATTTTCTGATAAGTTGACATATTTTGATTCCAAATGCATGACAAATATTCTTCTTTTTATATTTAAGAAAAAATATTCAAAAATGTAAAAAAAAAAAAAAAAAACAATACCTGTCACCTAAACCAAACGGCCTGGGGTCCAAAAGAGCCCAAAAGTCCTGAATAGGGTTAAGAGTCACTTTATTCTACAGTTGATTCTAAATCATTCACCCTTCAACCAACAAAAACACATATTCTTTATTTACAGATAAAATAGTTGCACCTTCTATACATGTTTTAATGACAAGACATTTTTCAGTTGCAGCGAAATCAGTGCAACATTTTCTAGTTGGGGGCTGATTGTTAAAATGCATATGTACGGGGAGAAAGGTCACCAAGAGGTGGTTCTGCAAACAAAAAAACAGCAGTCACTGGATGTAACTCTGGCTCTTTGGGTACCTTACGGAGCCCTGGGTCACCACGTGGCTCCACCGATACAGAACTTGTTGTTGTCCTGCTCTACATCTCTCAGTAAACATGACTAATCCTCATTGGATCACAGCCTCCTCATTCCTAATTCAAACTTTCACTCAGCTCATTCCTGATAAACAGCTCCCAACATTACCATCAAGTGAACATAATTCCTGGATCTTTCGTAGTAAACACAGATGAAACAGAGCAGCAAAAACGGAAACTCACGAGAAAAATCCAGACAGGATGAATAGAGGTTGTGAAGTCAGTGAATAAAGGTTTAAGACTGCTTATGTAATAACTGGGTACGAGCAGTGCCACGGGGAGAGGGCGAGGGGCTGATGCTGCCAAGGCCTTTGAGTTATGCAACGGTTCCATTTAATGGCTCCCTGAGGACACGGCGGGCCACGCATGCACGCTGCCTGATATTTATTATTTAAACATTGACCCTTCAATTAAATACCGGCCTATTGTGTCCTACTTTTTCAATCAGCTTTGCATTTCCCAGGGCGCACAGGTGGACGCTGCCGAGCAAGTCCGTGACTTTACTTTAACCTTTTCATTACATAAATGAGCGTGAACACATAGATAAGACATCATTTAAATGTATAGTTAATTGTTATTTGATCAATAGGTTTTTAGCTGGAAATGGCATCAACAAGTGACAAAAGATGGTCAGACATTGTGTTAGAGATGCTAGTTATGAATTTTGTCTATTTCATAGACAGACAGACGCTACATTTTCCTAAATTATTCCAACCGCTTGTATTGTTGTTCATTGTACTTGATTGTTAAAGGATTCTATCAGATCATTCTAATACACTATAGGTTAAGATCAGCTGATGCAGTAGTTCTGTGGTTAGTTTTAAGTCATGACTGAAACCAAAGAGCTGCCAACAAGGCAGGAAAAGGCCGTGTGCAAGTGTGTTTCCTCCCCGGTTAGATTGCCACCTTGCTGTGGTGGGGAGGTTTGTGTGCCCCAAGGAGCCCAAGAGTTCTGCTGGCTGGACCTCTGGAGGTCCTGGTGGGGTCCCCCAGGCCAGACAGGTTGACGGTTAGGGGCCAGACAAAGAACAATCCACCAATCTTCCAGGCTGGGGGTTTTGCACAACGACCCTGTCATGTAAAAACCTACATGTTACAGAAACAGCAACTGCTAGCCCTGTGACAGACTGGTTACCTGTCCAGGTGTCCCCTGCCTTCACCCTAAGTCAGATGGGATGGGTTCCAGCCACCCCCCCCCCCCAATCCTAGTGAGGATTAAGAGGTGTATAGATGATGGATGGACACTAATTGCTGCCCTACACACCACCTGGTGTAATGGGCATGAACTGAACTACCTGCAGGTGTTTTTTCTTGGATATGGCTGCAGGAAAACTTGTCTTTAGGCAACATTGGACCTTCCAACCACCACAAACACGCAGGCAAAGTGGTCAAGAAGTGGACAGAACACAGTATGAAGATGTTGGAGCAGAAAACCGGAGACCAGAGTGAAGGAAGGAAGCTTTCAAAGACAAAGTGCATCAAAAAAACAGAAGTCTGTCACTTTTTTCACTTGTTTAAATAATTTCCAGCCAGAAGAAACCTGCTGGTAACAATAAATAACCGCTATGAATCAAAAGTTATAAACGGGGACGAACAGTTCTGTCCTCTAGCTGTACATGAAGCGCAGCTCTGGTGTTGTTCAGCCGGAGGACGCAGCAGGCTCCGGACTAATTAGCGCTAATTAACAGGTGTCACGTGGCTCACCTCACAGATACCCGCCTATTTCTGGACTCAAAAGCCAAAGTGTACAAACTATTAGAAGATGAATTATCGTTCTGCAAAGCTTTTCTTGATTCCTGCCCTTTTGACCCTCGCGGCTCAGCTCATCTGCGTCTCCGGCGTCCAGAGGAAGAAGCCCCCGGAGCGGAGGCCGCAGCCCGCCTTGCCCACCGTCAGCTGCTCCGGCCGCGGAATCAAAGCCGTGTTCGGTCCGCTGGTCCGAGACACGATCCGCGTTCAAAGTAAGCTCGCTTTCGGTGCACGAGTCGCATGCACGAGTTGCTTGACTGTTGAGTAAATCGCGGTTTGTGTGCGTGCTTTGCCAGCCCTGACCGGGGCCGCGGTCCCGGTGCGTCAGGCTGAGGGCTCCTGCGGGGTGACGATGGGCCAAGAGAAGAACCAGAGCCTGTCGTTCGTCAGCAGATATGACAGCTGCTATGCTCGCGTTGAGGTAAAGTGTGTGAGTGATCCACAGGATGCACAATGAAAAAAACTTCAGGGTGGAAATGTTGATGTTCAAAATTATTCATACCCCTGCCAAATTTCTAATTACACTGATTTTTTATTTTTATTTTTTGGTAGGAGGTCTTTAAAGGAGACTTTAATGATAAATATGAACTTTTTTTTTTTTTTGCATATTTACTTCAAACACCACGTCCAGAAGATTCAGACTCTTCTCATTATTCCGTCAATAATCTGTATTTTCCACCACATTTTCCATCTCCGTGTCCTTCCATCACTCTGGGCTTCAGTTTTCCTCCTCAGGTTCTCGTTGGATTCAGGTCTGGACTCCCAACATTGTTTTCTGTGAACCATTTCTTCACCTCTCTGGCTGTATGTTGGTTACCTCTAATCCTGTCCACGCATTTTGTTGTATTTTTTCTGTAGACAGCTTAAAGCTTTCTCTCCACAATCCTAACCTTTTCTCATGATGATGTTTTTACTTTTACAAGGTCACCACCGTGTTTGACTGTAGTGATGGTTCGTCTCCTTTCTTACATCAAACAAAGCCATGTATCACCAAAGAGCTCCATTCTGATCTCATCCGACCACAGAAATGATGCTGAGCCTTCGTGTTGAGTCCTCCTTTGGTCCATGGAAACCAGACTTCTTGGTTCCAGAGTTGCTTCATCAGGATGATCCTTGGATTCTTCTTGACTATTCTTGCCAGTGCACGTTTTAGCCTCCTACCAGCCCTTTGGGGTTCTTCAGCGTGGCTCTGCTTGTACTTTTTGATCATACTTTGCACTGTTGCAGTTGGCACTTGAACTTGGACGTGGCTTTATGACTTTTCTGTTTCGTAAACAGCCACATGCCACAACTCTCTCAGTGATGGACCCTAATAGCTCACTAAGCTCGTTATTTTTAGCCATAGCTTGCAATCAACTGACCAGAGAGCTTCTGAATCAGCTGTTCTCATTTTTATCGCGTATCAGAGTGATATAGAACATGGTGGGAATTTACAAGACCGTTTGCGATGCTGTAATTTTCAGTTTCAAGGGGTGAGAAGCATTTTTAAGAAAATGTTTATGTTTTTTTAAAGGTAGATGTCGTTAAATTTATCATTAGCATCTTTAAGACAGCGTCTCACCATCTGTTGTTGCTTGTTTGTGTCATTTCCAGTCAGAGGAAACCTATCAGTCAAATAGATTCACTATAAATCAACATGTGTGATTATTTTGGGTTCGACTGCAGTTAAATTAGGACTCTGATCACAGTTGGACACTACATTAAAGCGTGCTGTGTGTGTGTGGATTTGCCTTGATTGTAAAAGAGGCTCATGCGTTGACACAAAGGGTCACAAATAGAGCATTAATATTATTTATATGGTGTAAAATGGTGGAAAGCTTTTGAAAATGTAAGTAAAATAGGTCAAACAATGGAAGCAGAAGCTTTGTGCCCTTTTAGATCAGTCTGTAGAAGTACATTCAGACGTGTAAAAGCGATACATGTGGTGTCTTGACATTGACACTGTGACACTTTCTGATCCTTAGGGCAGCAAAGTGGTCGTCCCCCTGCAGGTCCAGCTGACAGGAGAGGACCGGTGGATCAGGGTGAACATCAGCTGCTCCCTGATCAAGAGACGCAACGAGAAAATACATCCAACCTCCACATGTGAGCACAACACACTCGCTGACACACGTATGTCCTCCTGTATGTGAAATCCTGTGTTGTCAGTTTTGGAGTTCAGAATAACTTCTTTACACAGAAATGATGCCCTGGGTTGAGATCACATGTGCAGAAAGGGGCTGTGGTGTGACGTACATCCATGGTGGTGTGCCGGGTTTTAACACTGAAAACGTCTCTTCTTCAGCATTCCCTGGAAAGTGCAACATCGAAAGAGCGCTGCGAATAAACTGCGGACCCCGAAGCATTTCCAGCGACACCTGCAACAAACTGGGATGCTGCTACGACGCTCTCGATCTGACCTGCTTCTACAAACTCAATGGTAAGATGAGCGTTTGTCTAAAGCACGAGGGTGTCGTGTCAGTGATTTGTGGAGACGGTATTAAGACGCAAAATGCCCTCTTCAGCCTGCTTATGTAAGTATGAACAGGCTTAATTTTTGTGTGTCGCCGCTCGGCGTAGCCTGCTCTCTGGACGGACACTTTGTGTTCTCGGTGAAGGCCACAGACACGCACCCGCCCGTCGATCCCAGCAGCCTTGTAATCAAGCATCAGCCTCATTGCTTCCCCGTCGTCACGACCCCGGACACCGCCGTCTTCAAAATAGGAGTCACGGAGTGTGGTGCAAAGATGACGGTAAAAACCCAAAAGAACACATCTACTGTTCAGATCAAATGCTGCAGTTATACAAACAGCACATCAGCCTAAAAACCCACATCAATGTCCTCTCTGCTCGGCTTTCAGGCACATGGAGACATGGTGACCTATGAGGTGGAAGTGGGAGAGCTGCACAGTAGAAGAACAACCAAACATTCTCCGTTTAGGTATGTTTTTACATCTTCTGTCCACTACTATGAAGCTCCTAAAGAAGTGAGTGTATCTCCGCCTCTTAACGAATCTGGTCACTGATTGCGGTCAGGACCACCACAGTGAACGCATAGTCCTGATCATATGGAGCTGCATGAATGCAAAAAGGTGTTTGGGAGAGGATGTTTATAGACGGCACCGTGAATGTGTGTGGATACAGAACGCTGGCTGACAGGATGACTCCCAGTCTGCAGAAGCTTGGCACAGGAGGAACATTCCAGCACGATAAAGATCCAAAGCACCCTGCCAGAATCACACAAGAGTTGCTAAAGAAGAGGGAAAAAAGTGAACAAAAAAAGTAGAGCAACACAACCCCTCCAGCAAAGAGAAGCTGGAAAAAAAAAACCCTAATCTGGTAGAACATCTCTGCAGAAGGTTGCTGAGGAGAATTGAGTAGATTATAAAAAATAAAAGGCAGATATATGAAGTAAAAATCAGTTTATTGCATTGAGTTACTGTATTTTTTTAGTATTGTAAATCTAAGTTGTTAGTTTTTATGTGTACATCAGAGTAGTTCTACTGTTTTGAGTTATTTGACATTTTCGCTGTGGTAGCGTCCATCGTGCTGCTCTTTCAGTCTCCAGGTGGAGTGTGAATACGAGGCATCCGATCTAAAGCATGCAAAAGACCTGCGGTCCTTGTATGCGGTCACCAATCCACCACCTGTCGTCGCACAGGGAACCATCAAGGTGCAGATGAGAATAGCCACAGGTACTGTCGTGGAGAGTGGTGTCACTAAATGATATAATCACTCTGGTGTGTGGGGCTTTGCTTGTAAGTCTGATTTGCTCCTCTAGATGCATCTTTTACATCCTTTGTTGCTGAGAACCAGCTGCCGCTGACCCTGCCCCTGCGTAAGCCGGTAAATGTGGAGATTTCCATCATGCAGCCGTCCCCGGATCCGACGCTTTCGCTGCGTATACGAGACTGCTTCGCCTATCCGGTGTCCAGACACTCTGTGTGGACGCTTCTCTATGATGGGTAAGGCGGCGGTCATTACTGCAGTAACCACAACAATATGTCTAACTGTAATGCAGCAGCACAGTTTCCTCTTCCCAAACAGGTGTCCCAACCCTGTGGACAATATGAGAAGCTCCATCCAAGTGGACAAGCAGGGGAAGACCGACTTCCACTCCCAAGTTAGGAGGTTTGATGTCAAGACCTTTGCTTTCCTGGACCCCCGAACAGGCAATCCAAGTGTGGAGGAAGTAAGGTTATCACAGTCACATATTTCAGTCCTACAGGAGCATTTCTACAGTTATGGCTGTTTGTTATCTTTCCCTCAGATGTACTTCTACTGCTGGGTGGAAATCTGCACAAATGAAGTCGAATGTGCACAACGTTGCACCATCATCTGTGAGTACATCACAGTGTACAGTCATGACTCGATAATCTGACCCTTAACAATCCTAAACCTGCTATCTGACAGGTTTTTAGGAAAAACCAACAGAACCCATAAAAACAGCCTTAACATAGCGACAGCCTTGGATTCTGACTCCGACATGACGTTTAATGTCACCAATCAGGATGACGGCGTATTATCTGACTGAACAATCCCACAGATTGGCTACGTTCACACTGCAGGACTTGATGCTCAATGAGGATTTCTTTGTGACTTCCTTCACGTTTCCAGTTCAATGCGACTTGTATGTGATCTGCTGTGTGAACTTCATACGACCCAAAAGTGTCCCGCATGCGCAGAAGAGGACACGACGACGTCACACGCAGCGAGCGCGCTCAGTGTTTATGGAAGTAAACATGGATGGTAACGGTGGAGCGTATCTGCCACTCCCCCACCGCCACCGATGGAGGAAACAGAAGTGTGAGCGCTAACTAAACTAGCATCAGCAGCCAAGTACTGCCTGTGTGTTCTGGACACTTCCACCCCGTCAGAGCGCTGCCCCGGGGTGGAAGTGTCCAGAATGTGCACAATCACACCGGTCAGTTAGGCTGAAGTCCAGCAATGCGTAGTGTTCTAACAACACACTAGTTATTATAACAACTATGAACAATAATGAACAACTAATGAGCCTTCCAGCATCAAGCCCTCCTCGTGTCTCGACCTCCGTCTTGACAATCCGACATAAAACAAGGTTTTGCATTTAGTGTCGGATTATCGAGTCACGACTGTATTTAATTTTATTCCCTGTGCTGTGTGTGTTTTAAACAGTTTCATGTCGTCTCTCCTTCCTCAGCATCTGAGAGTGTGAGACAGAGAAGAGAAGCCATATCCGAGTCCAACAGGCTTCAGCTGGTGTCTTTAGGGCCGCTGGTGCTGGTTCAGAACAACACAGAACCGACGGACGATCCATGCATGAAGCACAAAACAAGTAAATCCTGCTGAGCGCAAATTACAGTTATCAAGTGAATGACGAACGGAAATACTTGAATCCAAATGTTTTTCTCTCCCCCAGTGTTTCGGGTGACGGTGTACGTTCTCTGTGGCGTCAGTGCTGCCCTGCTGCTGATGCTGTTCTTGGTGATATGCACGCGCATCAGAAGGTGTCAGAAGTCAGACACACAGAGAGCGTGTGATGCACAAGCTGACAGTGAACCATCTCAATAAATCACTATGTTCTGCATTCAAACAGTGTTTTGTACTGTTAATTCACTGAACCCTGCTGTTACCTTCAATGTTCAACATCTCTAGATCAGTCATTGGCATCATTTTCTCCGTTTTATTTAAAGAGATATTAACACATAAACTTGGATAACAATGTTTGTTATTATATTTTCTGGAGGTTTAAATTACTGGGGTCAAACTGAACCCATGGATAAAAGATGTAGGTAGATGTGAAGGTAACAGGAGGGATAAGGTCTGAGTATTGAGCTCATGTAATGAATCTTATAATTCTAACTAGTCTGACAAGTCTTAAATTGTCCTTTTTAGTGAATATGTTCTACTTGATAATGCACTTTTTGTCACTTTCTTCCACCACATGAACAAACTGTGCTGCTAATTTAATGATGACGTCATAGAAATAAGTAAATCAGAATATTTTATTAACACAAATGTTTTATAATGCAACAAAAACAAATGAAGTGAAATGAGCAAAGAAAAAAAAAGTTGTTTTAGTAGGGTTTGAACTTCCTCTGTGCCCTCAGCAGAGCTATTCTCTGTTTGTCCTCCTCAAACTTCTTCCTCAGTTCAGCAATATCTGAAAAAAAACAGAGCAAAAATATGCTTTAAGTTATCCTCAGTGTGTTTCCAGAGGTTTAGTAATCTTAAAGTATCAGTAACTTACGTTCTTTCTGTGTGTTTCTGTGCTGCCAGGTGTAGAAGTTCATGAGCTCCTTCCTCTTTTTCTTCTTCATCTCCTTCTTCAGAGTCTTCTGGTTGGCTGCCTCGCTGTGAGGACGGGCCTTGGTGCCCTTGTGCCCTCTAGTGACTTTCACCCAGCCCTCTTCCTCCTCCTGCTGCTGCTTCGCCTCCTTCTTCTGACGCTCGGCCTCCTGTGACAGACGACAAAAACAGGTTAGAGTCACGTGGACTCGACGGGGGGGAGGCGATGCTGGAGGAGAAGCTGCAGAGTTCTCACCTGTTCTTTACGCTTGTCGTAGTTTTCCATAAACGAGTCGACGATCTGCTGCAGCTTCTCCGGGTGAATGAAAGACTCTGTGTACTGATGGATCCATTCTGACAAAATACAAAATGTTTGAAAGTGATCAACGGCCTTTACTGAAATCAGATTAATTTATATTTAACCCATTTCATGCACACAATACACGACAGCTGACAAGTATTCATACTTAACTAAAACCACATCAATCATAATAATTATTACAAACCAGCAGGTCAGAATCTCCCAAAAGCATTCATTCATTCATTTTTATTACCCTGAAGTATTGCATCATAAATCCAACATGGTGGAAATGTGACCGTCATTTCTGAAATATCTGTTGAAACCTTTAATTCTACATAAAAGATACAGACGCATGATGTTCTCTGATTAACTGCAGGGAAGAAATGCCTTGATCAAAGTTTATTCTGTCTGGTTTCTGGTAGTGTTTTGCTCATCGAGGCCTCGTGGGGCAATATGGTGAATAACTGAATCATTGTGCACACTAGACAACAGTAGTAATCTGGGTAGGTTTCAGTTTTCACTCGTGGTTTCCAATTAAAATGTAAAGAATGTTTTTTGAAAGGATTAAAGTAGAGCAAAGAAAGCAAAACAATCACAATATAAACTAAAATCAGATTAAAGTATCGATTAACAGCAGGACGAGTTCATCACTCACTCTGTACTCCGGTTTTAACTGGTCGCTGCTCCGTGCAGACCACCAGAGGTACGTCGTGTGGGTGGGATTTAACTGCTGTTAAACTGGAGGCCTTTTTAAACACGATGTAACCAACATGGAAACCCTGGAAGAGACGGACGGAGACACAAGAAGTAAAACAAAAACCTGACGTACAACAGAAGTGAGCGCCCTCATATTCTGTGCTGTCTTTTTGTTTTGTTTACCCCCCCCTCTGTTGAACAGTCATGCTCTGTAACACCTGAATTTCCCTCTGGGGATGAATAAAGTCAGCCTAAATCTAAGTCTAGTGTAAAGGAGTAAATAAAGACCACAGCAGCAGAGCAGGTCCACCTTTTTTCCAGGTAGTCTGAAGAACTCGGACAGTTTGGGTCCAGATTCCTGAGAGGATCCCGGGTGATCTCTCAGCTCCACTGAGTCAACCCTGCCGAACCGAGAGAATAACTCTTTGACAACCTCCTGAAACACAAACAGCAAAGACTATCAGTCCACAACAGAACCGTTCACAGCATCCAGAGCTATAGTTTAGCTGCCTGACCCACAGTAACGCACCTCTGAGCAGTACGGAGGGATGTTCAGCACAAACAAAGTCCGGTCCAGAGGTCTGTGAGAACTCGTCTCTGCTCGTACTTTGTGCTCTTTCACATAAAGGCTGTGTCGTGCGGTGCTGTCGGAACTGAACTGTAATGGCAGCACTGTGGAGAGGAACAGAAAAAAACAACACATCGGTATCTGCAGTCACCGAGCGAACCTGCCCCCAAAACACACAAAAAAACGAGCCAAGCGACAAAAGAGCGGAATAAACCACGAAGCTAGCGAAAGATGTAAATAAGATGTAGTTAATTTTATTCATAAATACCCGCAAAACCTCCTGGAATGATACACGCCGGGCTCTTGGCATGTTTCTTCTTGGACGGCGCCATTTTGGTTTGAACTTTAAACCCGGAAGTACAACGCGAGGGCACAGGCGAGGGGCGGAAGTAGATTTTTATTTTATGTTATTATTGTTTTTTTTTGTTTGTTTGTTTTTTAACCATTGGGTTTCTTCCGGCTGAAAATTACACAAACAAGTGACGATGAATTTTAGGTATTTCTGTGTTGTTTTATGTATTTTACATAATTATCCACGACCTTTAAAACCGTTATAATTTTTATTTATTTTTTTAATGCCACCTCTATATATATTTCCAAATTATTTCTACCATGCTCTAGAAAATATTAACACACTATAAATTGTGAACAGTTACCAGTCAGTTGCAGATCAGTTAGTGAAGGTTGGCAGAAGGCTATAAAGTCATAATCAAGTGTTTCCAAATGTCGGAGGTCACAGAGCAAAGCATCAAAGAAAAGGAGTTCTGCGCTGTGAAAAATCTCAAAGGTTGTGCTGCATTGACAAGAATGATGGAGGTCGATAAGAAATTAAGGAGCATCACCAAGACAATCCTGATGAATCTGAGCAGTTGTGGTACCAACATCCTGATTTGTTGCCCCAGCCGACACTGAACAAAGCTGGTCTCAACCAGCGCAGGAAATTGAGTATTTTGGGCAACATTGCTTTTATTAGGAGAAAGAAAAGAGGCGTTCAACATGATCCCCACCGTCAAACATGGAGATTAATGGCTTGGGGTGTTTTTGTAAGTTGATGGGCTGAACGGCATAACGAGGAAAAGAGGACGGCAGGAAGACTGTGGATGAAAACAGCCGCCGGTCCGCAGAAAAACTTAAATAAAAATTCACTATAAATCGCATACGTATAGGCATATGTGTGTGTGTGTGTGTCGAGGGGTAAATTAGCAGCCCTAGTTGGAAATAAGTAATTTACAAAATATGATGTCACACAGAAACAAACGAGAAATTTGCTTGTTTACGTCCAGAGTTTTTGGAAAGCTTAGACCATCATCATCATCATCATATGAGCAGCAAAGATGAGTCTCAGACAGAGTGTACAAAGCTAAATATTTAATGGCGACATTTCACAGAGAGAGCTGACCACTTGTTCCCTCTCGACGGACATACCAAGAGAGCAACAGAAAGTAATTTACAGTCCTTCGACATGACTTGAGGGTGATGGATTCTAAAAAGAATTAAACATGTACTGCTCCAAAACTAGACAACCAGAGTAAAACCAGCCACAGACGGAGCGCGCTAAGAGTCCGGATGCCACGAGGATGATTATTAAACAGAAACAAACCAACGTAAAGGGACAACTTGAGAACTGGTTTACTGAAGTTATGGTGTTATAGTTTCTGTCCGTCTCTGACTTTCAGGTGTTTTCAGTTATTTCGGTTAGTAAGACATCTTCTTAGGTTGAATTCAGAGCAAGACGTGGTGCTCGAGACGACTCTTTATCCTAATCAGACATCAGATCTTCTGTATATTAGTTGTTCTGATCTTTTTGCTCTATGATCAGTTTTTTTGTTCCTGTGGTCTGTACACACCAAGGCAACCCAAAAAAGAGCTACTAACAATCAAACTGAACACACCTGTGTGGATATACAGCCTTAAACATTACGTATCCCTCAATCATAACAATAACAATAATAATGACGCTCAATTGTCATTCTTTAAATCTTATTTTCCGTCCCATTCTCCCTTTGTTGGGAGGCGGGGTAA
>NW_007578094.1:0-18732 GCF_000690725.1 Stegastes partitus | reverse complement strand
ACATGTTTAATTATCTCCTATTGATTTGGTTTTAAGGAATCACGAGTCTGACGTGATTCTCAGTTGACCTACAGTTTGATTTACAGTTCTCAATGTTCTGCGTAATTTCACAAAAGCTTTGCTACAAGCGACTCGACAAAGATGAGGCTGGACGCCACCGTTGTTACAGTAAAGTAGCGTCAGCAAACTCTGATATATTTAAGAAATGAAGAGTTCATTTGCAAAAACGGATAACTCCATCTTCACAAACCTTCAGAAAACTCATTTTTCCATCGTCTACCTGAGACAATATCAATCAGTTGTCTCTACTTTTTCCTACTGAGTCAAATCCACTCAGCTTCAGTTTGGTTGATATTATCTCAAGCAAACAACAAAAAAATATGTTTTCTAAAAATCTACAAAAATGGAGTTGTCTGTAACTTTAGGGACCTTGAGCAGGAATGTGCTGCTGCTTCTCTCACACACCAGGACAGACTCACTCCAACCAACAAACACACTCGTCTCCATCTTGACAGACGTGAGCAGTCGTGGAGGAAGTACTTTTATTAATATGACATTTTAAAAACACTTAAAAAATGTTACTAAACATATGTAGAGAGAACAGCTTCTATCATCAGGTTATTATTATTATTACTATCCAGAATTTCAGTGTTGTAGTAACTCTAACCATCTGCCCCTCAAGTCATCAGAATTATTCAAATACAAACACTAAACAACCCTGTGAGTGAATAATGCAAGACCCAGAACACAGCAGCAGCCACTGGCATCCACGGTGCTAAATGCTAATTCAAATGCTAATAACGCTGAGAAATAAATGGTGGACATAAGCTGTGTTCAATCAGCTTAAAGGTAAATGGCAGCTCACTGGAAACATGCTAAATAAAGCACGCATGTAAACTCGGTCAGAAGCCTCGTGGGCTCACTTACAATAGAATGGGCTGATCAGAAGTGATGACATTTCCCTGAATATGAAGGTTACACTTCATCGGTTGGCCTGGGGGTGGACAAGAAGAAGAGATCAGGAAAAGACAGACACACAGAAAACTTCATCAGTCTGGTTAGTGGCGGTCACATGATTCTGATTCTTCATTTCCATAAAAACAACACATCACAGCCTCTAACTAGAAGCTTATCATCACCGCTGCAGTAATCACAGACCTCCATGACCAACAGAACCCAGCGCTCCAAACCCATTTGAGCCATTTGATGTGTGCGTCCTTGCTACTGGCACTCACCGTCCAAACAGCGGTTGTTGTACTTTCTGTATGCGCTCACAGCATCCTCTTTACGGACAAACACCACTTCAGCTACGCCCACCTTCACCAGCCGTGCTCGCTTTAAGGCACCGCACACACAGAACAGCTCCTGTGGACAAATGGAGAGTACAAACACACACACTGAATGAGTCATCGCGGCACTGCAGCACACCACTGAATATCAAACACAGGAAAAGGTTACGAGCGAACAGCGGGATTTGCTCACCACGATGTCTTCCTCGGTGACCCGGGGATGCAAGTTGTTCACCGTTATTTTCGTCCCCTCCAAAGGGCTGAAAGCAGGCTGGAAAAGAAACACGACGACGTCACATCATCAGGAAAACACAAACATAATGGTTAAAGCAATGTGTGCAAACGGCGTTGACATGTCAAGCAGCTTATCCTGACAAATGACATTTTAGTACCATTAAGACTCACAGGTACGGCGGTCTTTCTTCGATACCGCAGTGGCTTTAATCGTACAAAACCCTTAAATAGACTGTATTCCAACACATACCTGCCTCAGCTAAAGGTGGTAAAGGTATAAAAGAAGCACATCCTGAACTAAACCCAGATTGTCTACCTGAGGGGGGGTGGGAGCTGTTGTGCTGGTTTCTGCTGTGCTCTGCTGAAGAGTCCTGGAGACTGGCTGTAAGGCTGCAGCTGAGGACCGGGCGGCAGCCATGCTGGTGGTGGGCCGAGTGGGAGCCACGGGGACAGGAGGACGTGGGGCTGTGTAAGCATCATTCTTAACCACTTTGGTGATGGGGGCTGACATGGAGAATAGGGAGCCCCCTGTACCAGGCTGGACGAAACACACAAATGGAGATGTGATGTGAGATCTAGACATGCTAAATGTGTTGGAGTTTCTGTATTGAGACGTAATGCGTGAGTTCAGGTCAGCTGAGCCAATCTTACCCTCGCTTGTAGCATATTGTTAGGAGTAGTGATCTTTATTTGTTTACTTGGGGCGCCGTCAAGCTCATTCAACATGGGCTAGATGAAAAAAAAGAAGCACAAACATGTTTTACAGCCTTAGCCAATATATCACAGTGTTTCTGTCATGTTTAAATAGTCCAGGAAAAAATGCACTACCTGAGTAGCTGCACGGATCCCACCAGACATCCCGACTGGACGTTGCTGTAAACAGGAGGAATGATTGAAATATACTCCTTTATACCTCAGCTAGTATAAGCATGTGATCGTACAACAAGTGAATATATTTCTACCCTCACCTGGATGGTCTTGGTTATTTTTAGAGGTGGTGCAGCAGCCGTTTGTATCTGTGTCCCTCCACCTCCAATGCTCCTCTTGAGGCTCAGCCTATCACGAGCATCCATCATTCTCTTGCTATTACTCAGCTGTGGCGCAACGGTGCCCCTCAAACTCAGTCCTTGTACATTCGGGGCAAACTGCCGAGCGTTCACACCAGCAAGATTGTTGTTGGTCTGTATCTGTATCTGCGGTACGTGCGTATGGCTCTGTAGTTGGTGTGCTGCTGCTGCTGTCTTCTGAATGATCTGTGGAGGGACGCTGAACTGATTCTGGCCCTGTTTGCGTGAGTTGATCATCTGACGGGCATCCTGCACCGCTCCTGCTCCTGCTCCTCCCCTGCCACGGATTTTGAAGCGAGCATCTTTCTGACCCAACTTCTCTCTGGCATCTTTCACTTGAAAACCTAAAGTGAGAAAAGAAGGGTTTGACAGGAAACAGAATTTTACTCCCCAAAACATGACGCTCACTGATTTGTTAGACTATAAAGGCCGGTTTCTGCATCCGCGTGTCCACATAATGAAAGTCTTGTCATCTACCAAATCTGTGAAGGTCCACAGAGACCCCCCTGTAGCCATCTGTCTGTCCTCATTGTGAGCATACTGACTATGCATGTGCCAGGATTTTTTAAAATTTGTTTTAAGTCATCCACACCTTTATAATTCATCATGAAAATAGTTGTAAACAACGTAGTCGACTACCAGCCTTTGGGGCGCTAAAAGCGAGCGTGGTTTCCATCAGCAATGCCCAAACACACCTCCGGACAAATCACACCGACAACGTGCTGCAGTCTGATACCCCACAAGTGCAAGATCACAGCCTTTCAATAACATCCACAGAAGCAGTTGTGTTCAACACGAGGGGCAATGTCACCACCTGCATCTCAGGCCAATGCAAACTTATCGTCGCAGGCACAGAACTGCATGCGTGTCTGCTTTCGATGTCTGCATCAGGCACTTAGGAGCCGTGGGTTGGCCTTCAGGCACATTAGTGGTCTTATATCTTACCAGGGCCTCCTCCTCCTCCAAGTCGCTGCCTAACATCATTCGCCCCGATCTTCTGCCGGGCATCAAAACTTTTGCCATCCCCTCCTGGACCCCGTCCAAACATGGGCCTGAGAAAGAAGAATGCTTCTTTAAGTTCAACATCAGTACTGTAATAAGACAATAAAAGATTCTTGGGTGTTTAAGCAGAAGGCAACTGGACTTCCCATTGAAAGGGGCAGCCTACAGATGGGCTCTAATTACCTGGGACCCCCCACTGGTCAGATAGAACAAAGGAAATCTTTTAAATAAGGGGAGAAACATCTTCAGGAAGCAAACAAAAGACGTCCAGTTACCTTCTACTTGAGCCACAGTATTATCATGACCTGGGTGACTAAGAATCAACACAGACCTACATTAGGATTATGTCGACTGCGTTGCATTATATATTTTAAAAAATCCTAGAAATCTATGCAAGCGTTTAACATTTTGCCAGGGATGCTTAAAGTAAAAAAAGATCATTTTATTGCTTTATTATATCCTGAATAGTCAGAGAAAAATGCACTGAGAAGCTTCACAAACAGGAATATGATTTTCCTTTACTTTCAAACACAGTGCAGGAGGAACAATATATGAAGAATTAAACATTTAGCCAAGGCACCAGTATAACCCAGTGCTTCCATTAACCACATTTGCTCGATTACTGGGGACAACCTGCTTTGTTGCCTCAATGAATACTAGCTTGCTAGGAAGCTAAGTCGAGACGAGCCAAGCTACAAACAAAACGCTACGCAAACGCGCTGCATCTTTTTCAGTGTGCGCTTCATCGCAAACACTAACCGTCAGTTCATTTTCACGGGTCGTGAATAAACGATTAACTTGTATTTTCTTATTTTCTCTAAGAAGGGCTTCACAATGAAAGGCCCAGAGTTAATGGCAGCTACTTAGTGCTGCATTTACGATGTAATCGCTGCTAGCTGCACCGAGCTAACGTTAGCTTACGATAGCCAACAAGCTACCAGTAACTCTCGGATCTCGTTGTGCTTTCAGAAACGTTCCTACACGTCGCTACGTCCTAAATAAAGACATATCTGCCGGTGCAGTGACAGTTTACATACCGTTTGGCTGGAGCTTTGAGGTTAATACCGCGCTGTCGTATAACTTCATCTAAAGAGACGTCTGCCATTTTCTCTCACACTTTCCAACAGCGCGTGCGCGCCTGAGAAGATTTCAGCGAGAACTACGGAACCTGACTCGGGACATTCCTATGATGGCTGTCGGGTACTGACGAAGAAATTTTTTCGCTTTGATATTTTTTTAATCGCATGCTTAGTAATTAAAATTATTCGTATTGTAGTGTTTGACTCACTTTTATTATCTGACAACAAAATGACTACGCTTTACTAAGAAATAATAATCTGGGATCGATTACTTTTGTCAAAACGCGAATAACGCACATATCTACATACCCATGAGCCTTTGCGCCACTTTGTCGCAACAACTACGGCTATTTTCCTCGAAAAATGTAGTTTGCGACCAACAAAACAACAAGAAAGCACTTAACTCTAATAAGATATTACTCAATCCATTCACAGCCGCTCTTAGAAATCATAATATTGAATTGACGCTGTGGAAACACCGGCACCATGATAGAGAGTAACTGGGCATTCCGTCTATGCCCGGCTTCGGCGGTTGATTGGTCATGCCTTAAACTGATGAGTAAGGAAAATAACGACGCGGGGTGACGCCCGTGTCCTCGTTCACATTACGAGAAGAATTTTTGAAGGGGCACAGGTCTGCCTGCTGAGGTGACTCGCCTACTTTGCGAGATGCCTCGTGGGACTAGGATCTTCCCCGAACCCTCAATCTGTAAAAAATAGAATAAGACACAGAAACAGGTCAGTAACTGGAGCAGCAGGTATGTATTATGTTTCAGGTTTACACATTTGAAACCAACAGAAGCACGTAATTAGATAAAAAAAAAAAAAAAAAAAAAACACACCATTTGCGGCCTCAGTAGTTAAAACAAATGTAAAATCACAGCCTGTAGAAGTTATATTAGATGTGTTTTAACGTTTGATGAACTTTTTCCTGAATATAAACTTAAGGGGAAACGCTGCAGGTAAATATTGTTGTTTTTCTTTTAAAAAACAAAAAACAGTTTAAGTTCTCTGAATGTTTAGAAATGCAAATAGAGCATCGTCTGTCTCAATATGCACGTGTTTGCATAAACTTCCGGAACAGAAATGTGGACTTCTGATAAATTCTTTCCTTTCAAATAGTTTTATAGAAGGAACATAGATATCTCTTCATAACAGCCGGACTAAAATATATTTTCACCGGTTTTATAAATGCGGCTGTGACTGAAATAAGAACACGTCTCTCTGTAGAAACATCTAGAATATCAGTATGGATAGAAGTGTAAAGGTTGGTGGAGTACGAGCTGCTGATGTGGAGATCTGTGTCTCAGAGAAGGAAAAAAAATACCTTTAGAAAATGGCCTTTAAAAATTTATATTGTAAAATCTCATACACTGTTACTGGAAACTTCTGTCTATGGTTAAACTCATAAACTCATAAATATCACCAAGAAACGTCTCCATTTGATTATCTACATGAAGACAATTATGTTTATGTGTTAAAATGATTCTAAAATTTGATGTCTGAATATTCACATGAGGTATTATCTCTAAAACATTCCTGAAACGTTCCCTGAAGGAATCACAAAATAACCTTATGGACACATTCCTTCAAAGTGAACATTAGAGGTTAGAAGAACTAATCCTTTGGGAATGAAGCTACTATTTAGCCGTTGCCTCACAGCTAGAAGGTCGCCGGTTCGCGTCCCGGTGAGGACACCCGGGATCTTTCTGCGTGGAGTCTCCATGTTCTCCCCGTGCAGCGTGGGTTCTCTCCGGGTTCTCCGGCTTCCTCCCACAGTCCACAAACATGCTGAGGTTAATTGGTGATTGTAAATTGTCCGTAGGTGTGAATGTGAGTGTGCTTGGTTGTCTGTCTCTAAGTGTAGCCCTGTGATAGACTGGTTACCTGTCCAGGTGAACCTGCCTTCACCCTAAGTCAGCTGGGATAGACTCCAGCCCCCCATGACCCTAGTGAGGATGAAGGTGTAGAGATGATGGATGGATGAATAGAAGGAGTGCAGTAAATCAGACCTGTAAATATGTGTTTTATAGAATTTAATAGAGTTTTATTGCCCTGAACTGGTGCATTCTTTGTGCTTTTGCTCCAGTCAGCTTTATATATATGTAGGGGAAAATAAGATAAAATAAAATAAAATTGGGAAAAAGGTAAAAGCAGCAGCAATAAAAAAAAAAAAAGAAAAAACAAAAAAACAATTCTGCATTATAAAAAATAAAATAAGTACTTTAAAAAGTGAGTTTAAATAAAGAAATGTTAAAAATAGATACCCTGAGAAAGTAATTGCACGTATGTTGTGGTTTGCAGAGGTTATATTTGCACAAACAGAAGTGGATTAAAGTGACCATCGGGATATTTTGCAGCTTTTCTGGTCGTAAAAAACTTACCAACGCATAAAAACAAACACAAAAAACACACATGGAAATCATTTCTTTTTTTTATATTTTTTTGATTTTATTCTACACGACTGTGTTAATTCTGAGATACCTGGTGGTGGCATCCAACAACACGGAGCTGCTTTCTGTTTATTTGTTTGTTTTTGTCTTAGCGCATACAAACTACAGTTCCCAGGATGCAGCGGGGCAGATCCAATCTGCAGGTCACAGTCCTCGGAGCTGCTCATCCCCGCTGCCTCGCGTCGGTGTCTGGCGGATCCGTTTGGAGGAGAAATGGCTGCGGCTCTGTCCCGAGCCCTCAAACTGCCCGGTAAGATGCGCTGCGTGGAATCCGCGTGAAAATCCCACGAAAGCGGTGAAAGAGAAGCGGTGACGGCTCACAGAGAGACAGAGAGGAGCCGCCGCCGGTTCTCTGGAGCCACGGATGCTCTGTGATGGTCCACATCGCAGCTCGGCTCTTTGAATGATTCCGTCCACGCAGGCGGCTCGTCGGACGGTTTTCATCATCTGTCCTCATCTGTAGCGGATCACTGAGCAGAACCGGGCTGTGATGTGACGTGATGCGTGTGTTTGGGCTGCTGCGGGCTGCTAACTGCTGCTAGCTGCTGCTGCTGCTGCAGAACATCAACATAAATATGACATGAGAGGACAAGACAGAGCATGCACTGTGGATATACATCATTAATGCATCATGTGCATGGTGTCAGTGTAACAGTATCTGGTGTATATATATTTATTAATCTCTTAATTATGGTCATGCTGAAAATCCGACATATTGACTGACTGATTATTTTTTATAAATCAAACTAACATACATGAAACTCTTAGAATGATTACATCATGACAACTACTCTATGTGTGGTTGCTTTATGGGTAAAAAAAAAAAGGGATTGTGTTGGATAAAATGCATTATTTTAGGATAGAAAATAATATTTTATTGATCCCTAAGATGGAATTCTGCTTTTTTTCTTTTTAAGAATAGAGTAGAATTTACAACATCTACAGAGTAAACAAACAAACAAACAAACAAACAAAAACTATATTATCCCTGTAAAGCCTGAAATGTAAAATAATTGCCAGAAAATTCACATTTTTTTTTAAACTGGAGTGTTTATTGAACCTTCTGACCAATTTTTTTTTAAAATTGCATGTATGAGGTTTAATTTATATCATTTTTGCTCCATCTGCCATTTTTGCTGCATGAATTCCGATCTATGGTGGATTATCTGTGTGCTGCATGTGTTGATTTTCATGAAAAAAAGGCCTCAGAAGCTCATGTATGACCTATACAGGGTTAAACATTCCTGTTGTGAGGGGTTATAGTTAAGTTATAAGAGTAACCATGCAGGACAGCTGATCCTCTTCGTCTTCCTCCGTGTCCCTGCAGGGAAGAAGGGCTCTGAGCTCGGCGAGTACGACCCCCTCACCCAAGCAGACAGCGAGGACGAGAGCGAGGAGGATGACCTGGTCCTCAACTACCCCCGGAACGGCCTGGGCAGGGACGGCTGCCTGGGCTCGGGCTCCTCCAAGCTGCGCGGCGGCAGATCCGGACGGCTGGTGGGAGCCCCGGACGAGGCGCAGGAGGACGAGGAGGAGGAAGAGGAGGACGAGTGGAGGGAGCATCTCCCCAGCAAGTCCCGGCAGGACAAGGGCGACATGAAGGGCGTGCAGTACTGGAGCCACGGGGACTCGGCCAGGGAGAGGATGGGGGAGGACAGGCGGGGGTCGGGGGCGCTGGGGGGCGCCGGGCTCGGGGTCCACAGCGCCGAGGCGGAGGAGAAGAGGATGAGGGTGAAGAACGCGGTCCGGAGTGCGTTCTTCCTGGTGCCGCTGGTGTGCGCCATGCTGCTGGTGCTGCTGTGCGCCTTCCTGATTCCCTGCCAGAAGGGCGACCTGGAGAAGACGCCGCAGTGGGAGAGAGCGCTGGGAGACGCAGGAGGTGAAGGCAGCGTTTTCATTCTCTAGTAGTCACTGAGGGTTAAAGTAAAAGATGGAAATTGCCCAGTAAAGGCTCACCAGAATGTTCTCACTACAACATGACAGAGTCTAACAATATTACAAGACTGGAGCGCTGTCAGGAGACGGATGTAGTCGCCCCATAAACCACTGCTCCATCCAACTTACCACAAAATAGGGTTTTCTGTCACTAATCGTGGTTGGCTGGTTGTCCAAGGTGTATACATTACATCCATCCATTATCTCTACACCTTAATCCTCACTAGGGTCATGGGGGGCTGGAGTCTATCCCAGCTGACTCAGGGTGAAGGCAGGTTCACCTGGACAGGTAACCAGTCTATCACAGGGCTACACTTAGAGACAGACAACCAAGCACACTCACATTCACACCTACGGACAATTTACAATCACCAATTAACCTCAGCGTGTTTCTGGACTGTGGGAGGAAGCCGGAGAACCCGGAGAGAACCCACGCTGCACGGGGAGAACATGGAGACTCCACGCAGGAAGATCCCGGGTGTCCTCACCGGGACGCGACCTTCTAGCTTCCACCTTGCAGCCCGTATAGATTAGATGTTATTTAAAACATAATGGCGATATCAAAAACTTGAGTTTGAACCACGTCACGCCCCCAGCAGGAAGCCTGTGTGTGGTTTCCGATACAAACACTGCGTCAGTCTTGTTTTCAAGTTGCAGTGCAGTCAAAAGTTATGACCTGATGACCTGACCCAAATGTAACGTCACCAACAGAAAGCCCCAACATGGTTCCTTATCTCCACCCAACACCATAACTCTACCTTCCACCCTTTTGAAGGTTTACAGCATTTTAGAAAACGTGGCTGTTTTTGCACCGATTGACCCCAAAATCGAATCAGTCCGAGGAGACGCCATTCCCAGCTCACCTGTAAAATATCAACCTGTTAGAGCTTAGCACTAAAGCTAGAGACTGTTCACAGACACACACACACACAGACGGGGCCGATTACTCTGTACAACTCTAATGTTATTGAAGCATCAGATGACAGACTGTTTTTTTTTGTAAACGTTCCTGTAATGTGATATGAGAACGAAGGCGGATCAGTTTGTCTGCCGTATTCTGAGGATGTTGAGGAAGTTATTTAGACAGCTGTCTTAAGGAGGATGTTCCAGGAACCAAGAAAAGAAAAAACTGCTGCAAACATGACTAGAACTTTGCAGAACTTTCCCAGTTTGTAGGTACGTGAGGTGAGTCGAGGCACCGGTGATGACCTCACGTTTTAAAGGCTGACTCAGGAGTCTTGGAGGGTGGAGAGACGATGACGGCTCACCCTTTAATTACCCACCTGTGATTATGCAGGATTCTGACCATAATTGCAGCAACCAGACGCTCCGTCTGGACACATAGCATGTTGATATCATACGCTAACGGGTCTTCACTGAAGGAGTTGTATTTTATATGCACACGGACAACTTGCTTTCTATGATTCTTCCCTTTTTTTTCTTCCTGCAGTTACAAATGTAGCTCGATGGTTGTTGAAGCTTCTGCAGCTGCTCATTTAGTATTTTTTTTGTTCCTGCTGTTCAGGTGTCACTCCGCCCGCCCTGGCTCTGTGGGACGTGGACGGGGATTCGGTGGAGGATGTGTTTCTGGGTGTTACCGGGTGGACCAACGACACCCACGGCGCACAGGGGAACAAAAGTATGTGGGGAATCCTGAAGGGCATGGCCGACGAATGCTGATCCATACATACTTACATGTTACTCAGATTTTTTTTAGCTCACCTCTAAATTAAAAGCAGCACATAGTCTCAGCATCGTGACTCCATTTCAGCTAGTTTGGTCTGAACTCTAGGCTCCTGTTTCTGCACCTTCCAGGCTGCAGCAAACATATCTCTGACATATTTTGATCCCACAAGTCTCTATTTAACACAGAGCCGATGCAGTGATCAGAGTGATGAGGGGTGGGCCGGGTCCAGATGTGATGCCATTTGGTCAGAATGCAGGCTGAGGTTGAAAACTTTAGAGACTCTGTTGTATAAATTTACTCTGTGAGATGAATGTGCTTGTAGCTTCTGAACCACATGAGAGAAAAAAGAACCCTTTCTTCCTCTTCAACCTATTTGCTATTTACACATGCTGTACGTTTTCCTGCTTTGCTCTTCATCCCAGTTTTCAGCGCGGTGGCCGTGTCTGCCGCCGGCGGCCAGGTGCTGTGGAGGAAGTTCATGCAGGAGTCTGTGATGTACATCCAGTGTGGTCTGCAGTTCAGCAGCCAGCCGTCGGCCGTGTGCCTCCTCATCAGCAAGTCCATCCTCATGGCTGTGAACGGCACCACAGGTTAGACGAGATGTTCACGCCTCTCAGAGTGCAGTTATTAAACTGTCACCGGCTTCTGCAAAACTGTTTTATCTTTGGGCCACACACGTTATAATCTGGTTCTGATCATATTAACCCTTACATGCTGTTTATGTTTTATGTCATAGTAAGTGTCTGTGCCACACTTGAAACTACAGATCTGTTTAGAATGTAAATAAAAAATACAGTTTCACAGTTTCAAGATTCCCTAAAACCACTATTTTCCTTGACTTGACCCACTCTCAGTGGATATACGGGTCAAATTTGACTCCAAACAGCCTCAATAAAGACAGAAATTTGTCGCACCTGTCCAAAAGTATAACATTTTAAAATATTTCTTGTGTATTTTGGGTCACTTTAGTCAAAGCCATCAAATTTCAGGCTAAAAGAATGATGTTTAGGGTATTTTTACTGCTGTCAAATGTCGAAACAGGTCACAGTATGTAAGGGTTACAAAAAAAAGAAAAAGCAGATATTTAAGATCAAGTTCTGGCACTGTTGGGAGAAATAAGTCGACGGGATCAACTGTTCTGGTGAATGAGGTCACTCAGCTGTGAGCATTCAAAGCATCGAGGTCAAAGGAGCCTCCTTTCACTCCCCAGGGAAGGAGCTGTGGTCGGTCACGCTGAAGAACATCGAATCCCAGGCGGTGCTGCTTCCGGACCTCCAGGGCGACTCGGTTCCCGACCTGCTCGTTGCCACCCTGCCTGCAGATGAGGTGCGTCGGCCGCCGCTTTGCTCTTTGAGACATTTTACGTCGAACTTTAAGTGCGACACAACTGCACTGGATTTATAATGTCTGCTCATTTGAATAGATTCATAATGTCAGTAGATCACGTCGGTACTTGTGACCCTGTAGCGTATCAGTGAAGTGATGATGAGCTTCCAGGCCTCTTTTTCCAGGCTTTGGATCTCTCCCTGAGGTTGATCTCTGGACGGACCGGTGCCAAGCTCGGAGACCCGGTGCCTTTTAACCTCACCGGACAAGGAAGGCTGATCGGTCCTCTGCTGCACGAGACGCAACAAGGAGCCTACTACATCCTGTTTGGACTGGGTGAGGGAGAAATGTGAAAACACGAGAACGGCGCGGCAGGCGGCTGGTTCATTGACTAACGGGCTTGTGTTCCCTCAGGTAACGTGGAGGCCATCTCTCTGCGAGACATCTACGTACGCGCCACCGGCAAAACGAACGTAACGCAGGCGCTGAGAAAGAAGGACCCGGCCTGGGAGGGACTCAAGAAAACCAATTTGTCCTCCTTCATTCACATTTACAGGTACGCCTCAGCGACTGGCACGCAGCTCTGATTACATCTGCACTGAGCCTCGTTTGTCTGGTGAACGCCAAACCTGTAATCAGCTGCTATGAAGGCGGTACCGCCGCTGATGATGAGGCACTTCTTAAAGAGAAGATGTCCAACTGTCCATCCATTACCTGTAGGCCATCACCGTGTAACACATCTGCATAACGTCCAGCTAGCGGCTACTTAAAACCCAGAATCAGCAGCTTCCTCACAATCATTTCCTTTCTGGAGCCCTTTTGCTAGAACACAGTCTCTTTACCTCACTGCTGCTATTCAAGTGTTCCTTCCAGTACATGTTCTCGTGGATTAATCGTAGGAACTGGACTTGCTTGAAGACGTTCCACCTCTCACCCAAGAGGCTTCATCAGGTCTGACTGACTAGTAAGGAAGATGAAACCACATCCACACATAGCCACAAAAGACCCTAACGAACCCACCATGTCAGGGGGAGCACCAACGACTCACATAACGAGGGGGGAGGAGCAACAAACCCCCAATTGAAACTCAGGTGTTAATGTCTCCTTAAGGATAGAAGTATGTGGAACTCCCAACTAGTCAGTCAGACCTGATGAAGCCTCTTGGATGAGAGGTGGAACGTCTTCAAGGAAGTGAAGCAGTTGCTACGATTAATCTACCAGAAGAACCACGACCTGGATGACTGAGAATCTTCACAGACATTCCAATACATGCTAAAATAAGATAAGTCTGCCCTGATGTGTCGAGGGCAGCTGCAGAGAGAGAATGCACTTTGGAACACAAACACATCAAACCGGACTGGGATGCATGTTTGCTTTCATCTGACCAATCAGAGCAGACTTTCAGTAGATGATCCTTCAAGAAACCGGAGCTAAAATGCAAACAGAGGTTCTGCATCGATGTACAGTACAAGAAAAATGTTGTGTTTTTGACATCGTAGACCCACAAAAATAATATTATAAACCTGCCATGTGTATAATATCAGCTCCTTAAAAAGCAGTCTACACTAATCTCAAGACATCAAACTGCAAATGAACACACAAGAGTAAAAGAAAATTTCAGTCGGTTGTTTCTGACTAAAATAAGTCTCGTCCGTTTCAGAGGATCCGAGCGTGTGGAGTTCCTCCTCCCTCTTGTACCCGGCTTCGGCAACAACCGCAACAGCCTGGACACGGTGTCCAACCTGAACTCCAGCAGAAGCGACTGGGTGCTGGTGTACGGATTCAGCAAGCTGTCGGTGCTCAGACAGAGGGACCTACGCAAGGAGTGGACCTTCAACTCGGCTCCCATCCACAGGTAGCGGCCCTGCGTGGCTCCGTGGTGTTGTACATCCTCTCACTGCTGAAACTTCCTGCACAGCTGAAAACAACGTAAGAGTTTCTCTAAATGAGTTCTCTCTGTGACACAGTCAGCCGTCCCTGGGTCACTTCAATGACGACGGAATCCTCGATCTGTTCATTCAGCACTCAGCAAACGGTGTCATGAAGGTAAACCACACTCCTCTCGTACTTTTTGTTTTTTTTCAAGGATAGAATTAATTCACGCCGCTACAAACCCCCTGATTAGTGTTATTATGTGATGTAGACCTTATGTGATGTAGACATGTTTTACTCTCCTCTCAGACGCAGATTGTCGACGGAGCGAATAAGGACGTTCTCTGGACGTCAGAGTTCGTGTGTCCTCGTCTCGTTTTGGAAACGTCTGCAATCTCCACCTCGACCGGCCAATCGGCATTCCTGTTCTGGGCCAGCGAGCCAATCAAAGCGCAGAGAAATGTTACCAAGACAACGGTGAGTCTTCCCTTAGAGATCATCAAGGCAGATCTGCTGCAGGAATGCAAACAGTGTTTAAAACAGAAAGAACAAACTCTGTGCAAGTGGAGTTTATGTCACACGAGCCGTCGATGAGACCCTGTGCACTCAACTGTGTAGGTGGCGCAAGGCGTTGCTGCAGCAGAGCCGCTCATCAGGAAGCTGTTCCTGCTGCATCCTGCGTATCCCTTAATCCTGCTGGAGCTGACCAGCACCACGGACACGACGGTCACGTCTGCAGGTAACAGTTTAAAACGTCCCGTCGCTGCAACAACATCTGAGTTTGCTCCGGTCACGTTTAGCTCAGTGTGGGCTCATTTTCAGTGCGATATAAACGCCATCACAACCAGGAAAACAAGCGTTGAAAACGAGAAGAAAACACGTCTTTGGTTCTTTATTTTAACCAAAATGTAAAAACCTGTAATCAACAAATACAGCGTAGGTGTTACCAGAAACATATCAGAAAAACTAGTGGCTCCACATCCTACAGGTGATTTTTTACAGCCTCTACTTTTTCACAGGAACACTAGAAAGACGCTTCACCGTGTTGAATCCAACAACTCGCTCCTCTGCATAGCGTTTTTGAGCCGTGCTGCATTTATTTTATTGATCAAGTTTGTTTTGTTTGGCTATCGATCTTTCTTGTCGTCTGCTCTCCCGCTATGTAGAAACACAGTTAATCTGAAAAGCTGTTTGAACTCTGCTCTTCTTTTTGGGGACTTTTTAAAAAATTAAAACATGTAGAATTAAGGGGTATGGAAGCAATATCACTATTTTAAGCTTAGGTGTTGTCATTTTTGGGGGATTAAACCACACTTGATGTAGTCAAAGATTGTTGGACAGTCGAAAATCTTTTTTTGGTGATGACCACTTTACCCTTACATACTGTTCAGATTTTACGCCTTCACATACTGTGACCGGTCAAGAACTCCCTCGTAGGAAGTGTCGACACCAGATTTTAAACTACAGATCTGTTTAGAATTCCCAAATAGTTTTTATTCACATTAATGAATGTGAATAAAAGCACACATAAAACATGTCCTGTACAGTTTCACCGTTTCAAGCTTCCCTCAAACCACCATGTTCCTTCATTTGACTCACATTGGTAGATCTAAAATCCATCTTAGTGGATACTAACCAGCCTCAGTGTACAAACATTTGTATAAAATTTTAAAATATTTCACTCATGTTATTTTATAACAGTCATTTATGATGTTTTTACTGCTGTCAAATGTCAAAACGAGGCAAATTTAACCCAAAACCGTACATACGGGTTAAAAACAAAAACATGCCAACAGGTTTTGAGGTTGATGCAACGTATTAAATTTTTTTTTTGTAAATAATCCCTTTAACCCGTGAACGTCCAGATGAGAGAAATGCATGTGTTCATGTAATGAAAATGTTCTTCCTCCGTGTGGTCCGACAGTGAGCTACCAGGAGCATCAGAAAGACGCCTCCTACGTCACCGTGTCCTCCCGGCCCACACCTGACTCGGAGCCCGGCGCTCGCGTGGTCAAGACCATGAGCCTCAGAGCCGCCATCACCAAGGGACAGATCGTCAGGCTCGGGGAACCCGGCAAGACCGGGGCACCCGTCAAACCTGGCGCCTTCGAGATCAACAAGTTCTTCAGGCGTCTGACCTTCAAACGTCAGGTGAGAGAAGAAGAACGAAGCAGGACATTGGTTTAAGACGTATGGTTCCACTCAGTGATGAACCTCTTCTGCCTGTTTCTGCCTTTTGTTTAGTGATGAACCGACCCAACGACTTCCGGGACCGTGTTCGGATGAAAGGGGCCGACGTGGTGGACGGTTCTGCACTTGAATCCATTTGAAGCTGTTTACATCTCGTTAGGTAGAATTTTATTTCTGACAGAGAGAGAGAGAGATTTTTTTTATTGCTTTTGGTTTCTAATATGTTTGTATCATGAAAATGCTTATTTAAATTATTTAACTCGCATTTAGGAAGTCTGTGATGTCGAACTGAATGTTTACAACGATGTTATTGGAGACGGCGACGAAAGAACGTGTAAATGCATTTTACGGATCGCTCTCGTAACACTTCCAAGGCCAGTATATTCCTGTGGTCACATGCATCCCCCCCAGAACCACTCATAGTACCATAGCATCACCGAGTCGTGTAGAATACAGGGAGGCTGTAAATATTTAATGCTGTACAGTATTTATTGTTTAAAACCTTGACGGATGTTTTTATGTACAGTCCAGAATTATTCATACCCCGTGCCAAAGTTTGATTTATAGGAATTTTTTTTCTGGTCTTTGTGTCGGCACGTAAATACACATTTTAACTATTTCTATGGTGTTTTATTTTTGTTTTAGTTTTACAACTAAAGGCCAATTCCAAGATGATCCATAAGCTTTTACCTGGAATCAGCCTTTATTCGCACCACGTCAGTCGAGTTCTGGCTGGAAACGACGTAAACAAAGACAGAGAGAGAGATTTAATGATACCGAAGTTTATTCATTGGCTCTGAAATCGTCACCATTAGCATCAACAAGTACAAGGACGGCCACATTTATACATCTCAAAGAAGCCAAAAGTGACCTGTGCAGAATGAAAGAAGAATCCATGCTGATGAACCAGAGACTGTGAAGGAGGACGCTCAGAGCTCACCTGGACAGAGAACGAAAGGTCATCAGATATTTGATGATGGGCTGCAAGTGGCTCAGTGGTTAGCATCGTCGCCTCGCAGCTAGAAAGTTGCCGATTGGCATCCCGGTGAGGACACCCGGGATCTTCCTGCGTGGAGTCTCCATGTTCTCCCCGTGCAGCGTGGGTTCTCTCCGGGTTCTCCGGCTTCCTCCCACAGTCCAGAAACATGCTGAGGTTAATTGGTGATTGTAAATTGTCCGTAGGTGTGAATGTGAGTGTGCTTGGTTGTCTGTCTCTAAGTGTAGCCCTGTGATAGACTGGTTACCTGTCCAGGTGAAGGATGAGGATTGAAGTGTAGAGATGATGGATGGATGATGATTAATGATCCGAAACATGCAGCCAAAGTGGTGAGGAAATGGTGATCCATCGAGAATCTGTGGAGCTTTTTAACCTCAAATCAATGAATTAAAATAAACGAGGAGTGGAACAAAAGTGGAGAACCGTTGGACTGATGTGGTGCCGATAAAGTCCTGATTACTGAGAACAAGCATGAATGGACAGGATGTGTTTAGTAAAAAAGGTAGAAACAAAAATGACTCAAAGACCAGAAGAAACCACAAATTCACTATAAATTAAACTTTTAAAAAACTGGCACCAATGATTTGGAGTTTACCTGCATCTGATCACCTCCTGGTTGTCTTCTCAGACTATGTGGCTGCTGGAGGTTCATGTAAGCTTCACATATGGCAAAGAGAGAAAAGAGAAAAACTGCAACGTGTCTCCTGGTGTTTATTTCACCAACAAACAAACAAACAAACAAACACAGTCCCTGTAGCAGCACACGGTGGCGCTGCAGCTCCTCTCAGCTCATGTTACCTCCGTTTTCCGCATTGCTGCTGCTGCTGCTGCTGCACCGGACTGTGAACATGGCGCCGGCTCTCCTCGCTCGCCTCGCCCGGCTCTCGGTCCTGACGCGCGGCCGCTCCTCGGCGCTGAGCCCCGCGGGCAGGGCGCTGGGTCGGTCCGCCGTGTCCACGTCCTCCGGCGGGATTCTGCCCAAACCCAAGAAGGTGAGTCCGATCTGCGAGAATAACAGCTGGGCATGAGGCTCAGGAGAGAAGGTGGAGTAATAAATGTGTAGGTATCAGTCTGTGTCACTTCAGACCGTCTGGTTCTGTTCAGGCTTCAGATGTGAGTTGAGTTGGGCCAAAAATAAAGTTCTGATCAGTCACAATTGTTCCTGAATTTTGAGAATTTCATATTTTGTCCCCACACATGAGAAAAAGTTGATTTAGATGTTTTATTCAGACATATTTCTGGTCCTACAGTCAGGACTGAAATAAGGTTTACAGCAGATAACATTTTTAAAAAGCCAAAATTAAGCTGCTGTGTGACTTATGCCATCATCATTCTTAAATATTAGAGATATGATGATTTTGTGACACTTCAGAGATGAAACCATAAAATAATCCACAGCTTTAGCAGGAATTAAATATTAGTTTCAGTCCTGTAGTGACATAAATTCATTATCAAAAATTAAACAGCTCCAGTAAAGGCTACATGTTTATTTACTGGTCCTTGAAAATGGAGAATTAAAGAAGAAAACGGTGGTGCTGGAAGATCAGAAAGTACCTACAACTGTGCGAATATGTACAAGGGGAGGTCTAAAAGTTTGTAGA
>NW_007578093.1:516221-517329 GCF_000690725.1 Stegastes partitus | reverse complement strand
TGTTTGGAGTTTACGTTTTATCTACTTGAACATTCTGAAGCTTCTTCAGCTCTGAACACATGATGAAGCTCTGAATGATTTCAAGCAGGAACTTTGTCTCCTCAACTCTCATCTTTTATTCTTTATTCAGATTGAGCCGCTGCAGTTTGTCAGAGATCAGCTGTGATTCTCTGGCCTCAGCTCTGAAGTCCAACCCCTCCCATCTGGAACTTCTGGACCTGAGCTTCAACAACCTGCATGATTCAGGAGTGAAGCATCTGTGTGGTTTCCTGAAGAGTCCAGACTGCAGCCTGAAGACTCTGAGGTCAGTTCACTGACTGTGTGTTCCTGTTGGAGATCTGATATGTTTAGTGACAACTGAAGCTCATTGATGTTCAAACAGAACTTCATCCATGAAGCTGTAAATCTGCTCTGGTTCATGTTTTCTGCTTTTTGTCCTGAATTCAGTTTGTTGTGACAAAAGCTGAGTGTTTGTATCAGAAACTGCAGAAAATGTTCAGTGTTGATGCAGCATGTTGTTGATGTGTGTGGACATGAACAGCTGGATGGATGTTGAAATGAAATGAAATGAAAAATACTTTATTTATCCCAGAAGGGAAATTCAATCTTGTAAAAGCTCACTTTTTTTCTTTTTTTTAAAAAAATCAATATAACATATATTCTATACAACAACAATCAGTCAGTCAGTCAAATTTGTAAATGTTGTGCTGACATCTGGATGATGTGTGTAGAAGCTGACATGATGATGATCCACAATAACAGAAGGACAAAGTCACTCTGCTGATTGTAGAGAAAAGCTCATTGATGAGGACAAAGTGATGTTGAGCTGCACATTCAGAACCTGAACACATCTGATGGATCATCACTGATTGTATCTACATCTTTTATTCTTTATTCAGATTGAGGGGCTGCAAGTTGATCAGCTGTGATTCTCTGGCCTCAGCTCTGAAGTCCAACCCCTCCCATCTGAAACATCTGGACCTAAGTCTGAACAACCTGCAGCATTCATCAGTGAAGCATCTGCTGGATCTTGTGGAGAGTCCAGACTGCAGCCTGCAGACTCTGAGGTCAGTAGAAGGTTCCCGTCAGTCTCTGCTGCTTTCAGCAG
>NW_007578093.1:514053-515299 GCF_000690725.1 Stegastes partitus | reverse complement strand
TGTATTAAAACTACAAAAATCAGCTCATTACACTGTATGACCATGACTGTAGATAGACTGTACTGTATGCACGCATGCACTATATTGCCAAAAGTATTCACTTACCTGAATTGACTCACATATGAACTTAAGTGACAACCCATAGGGTTGAATATGATGTCGGTCCACCCTTTGCAGCTATAACAGCTTTAGCTCTTCTGGGAAGGCTGTCCACAAGGTCTAGGAGTGTGTTTATGGGAATTTTTGACCATTCTTCCAGAAGTGCATTTGTGAGGTCACACACTGATGTTAGACGAGAAGGCCTGGCTCTCAGCTCTAATTCATCCCAAAGGTGTTCTATCGGGTTGAGGTCAGGACTCTGTGCAGGACAGTCAAGTTCATCCACACCAGACTCTGCCATCCATGTCTTTATGGACCTTGCTTTGTGCACTTGTGCACATTCATCCTGGAAGTGGAAGGGGCTATCTCCAAACTGTTTCCTCGAAGTTGGAAGCGTGGAATTGTCCAAAATGTCTTGTTATGTTGAAGTATTCAGAGTTCCTTTTCCTAGAACTAAGGGGCCAAGCCCGGCTCCTGAAAAACAACCCCACACCATAATACCCCCTCCACCAAACTTTACACTTTTCACAATGCAGTCAGACAAGTACCGTTCTCCTGGCAACTGCCAAACCCAGACTCGTTCATCAGATTGCCAGATGGAGAAGCGAGATTCGTCACTCCAGAGAACGTGTCTCCACCGCTCTAGAGTCCAGTGGCACCACTGCATCCGACACTTTGCACTGCACTTGGTGATTAATGGCTTAATAATTGTAACCCATTCTTAAAACCCATTCCATGAAGCTCTCTACGCACTGTTCTTGAGCTAATCTGAAGGCCACATGAAGTTTGGAGGTCTGTAGCAATTGACTCTGCAGAAAGTTAGTGACCTCTGTGCACCATGCGCCTCAGCATCCGCTGACCCCGCTCTGTCAGTTTACAGTGGCCTATCACTTCGTGGCTGAGTTGCTGTCGTTCCCAATTGCTTCCACTTTGCTATAATACCACTGACAGTTGACAGTGGAATATTTAGGAGGGAGAAAATTTCACAGGTGGCATCCTATCACAGTACAACACTGGAATTCACTGAGCTCCTGAGAGCAACCCAGTCATTTTACAAATTTTTGTAGAAACAGTCTGCATGTCTAGGTGCTTGAATTTATACAGCTGTGGCCATGGAAGTGATTGGAACATCTGATTTTGTTTTTTT
>NW_007578093.1:480758-512548 GCF_000690725.1 Stegastes partitus | reverse complement strand
TCTAAACAATGTCCTGAGTTGAAATGAAAGAGCTCCATCCAGCCTCCTCTGGTCCAGACCTGTGAATGTGTCCACAGCACTGAGTTGCACCAAGAGCACCTGGCTGCAGACCTCCACGGTCAGGTCAGTTCTGGTGCAGCCTCTCCTGTGAGGACACCTCCACTGTCAGGACAGGAAATGCACGGGATGCATTACAAAATAAAATCATGTATGCACTTCTGGTGGAATTGATTTTCATGCTAATGTGTTTATATTGTTTTAATTGATGTATTTAACTTTGTTTATTGGCGTTTTTGTTCTGCTTTCCTTGAGCCCTGCCGTGAGTTTTTATGCCTGTGAAGGATGCGTTTATATTCTGGCCGAAACGTTGTCATAGAGCCACAATAACGATTATCATATACGTAGCGTCATATACACTATTCTGCGTAATGGTACAACTGAGGTCATTACAGAAATCATAAACGGTGGATGGGATGACTTGGGGCTCAAGCATCCATTTGTAGCACAAAGCCGAGGATCTTTAAGAGATGTAGGTCAGATCCATGAAAAACAATTGAGGGCATGGTCCCAGCCTTAACCCTGAGTGTCTACGTATAGCTCTGCATACAGCTTGTTATGTTTATAGCACTATAGTAATTGTTCTATGTGGTACCATAGCTCTTGATCCGGGGAAACGCTGTCTCATTTCACTATGTGCTGTACAGCTTTATATTTTTTGAAATGACAAATAAAGAAACCTTGTGTGGCAGGATGAAGCCTAGTTTCTGCTCCTAATGGAGAATGCTATTCAACCTATCACCGCTTGAGGGCACTCCTTATAAGGGTGCGGTGCCCATCTTGGTGTCTCTTGCTCTTGGCTCTGAGACCGCCCACTTCTGGGTCGCCTTGTTCTTGGCTGTCAGGTACCGGCGGCACTCCACGCAGGTAATGTGGCGGTGACTGCTTCGCCAGCATTTTGCCTCACTTACATGCTCGATGGGGGCTGCAAGGTGGCGCAGTTGGTAGCACTGTTGCCTCGCAGCAAGAAGGTTGCTGGTTCGCGTCCCGGTGGAGTTTGCATGTTCTCCCCGTGCAGCGTGGGTTCTCTCCGGGTTCTCCGGCTTCCTCCCACACAGTCCAAAAACATGCTGAGGTTAATTGGTGATTCTAAATTGTCCGTAGGTGTGAATGTGAGTGTGCTTGGTTGTCTGTCTCTAAGTGTGGCCCTGTGATAGACTGGTTACCTGTCCAGGTGAACCTGCCTTTGCCCTGAGTCAGCTGGGATAGACTCCAGCCCCCCATGACCCTAGTGAGGATTAAGCGGTGTGTAGATAATGGATGGATGTTTATTCTTTTCTTTCTGTAGTTATTTTACTTTATTTTCCTATCTCTATTTTCCTGCTCATTCCTAGCGTGACACCAACAGCCGAAACCAGATTCCTTGTATGTTGTGTATGTACTTGGCCATTAAAGCTGATTCTGATATGAAGTGAAGAAACGCTATTTCTCTGTGTTGGTTTCAAAACCTAGAATTGCAGTTAGTGACATGTGAGCTTGAAATCGTGCTACGAGACAACACAGAGAAGCACAACACAATCACAGAACCCTCAGATAGAAAACAGACAGTTCTGTTAACATTTTCCTTATGTCACAGTAAGCATCACTTACAGAGAGCAGGAAGAAATGCCCAGTGTTAGGAGGGCGCTCCTGAGTTAGAGGAAGGGGACCCAAAAGGCGACAAGGGAGATGGGTAACAATAATAAAGGGAACTTTATTGGGGACAGGAGTGAGGACACCGAGGAAGCAAGAGGGGGAAGCGCAGGCACAAGCAGGTCTTCGTGAGGGAGGTGAAAGGGGAAGAGGGTGATCCAGGGATACCGTCCAGGTGCTCCAGTGAGGGAAATCCGTGCTCCGGGGATATGTGATTGTGATGAGTGAATCCGAAGTGGGGGAACCGTGGAGCTGCTGTTGGTGGCTGACTCGTGAAGGCTGGGCTGGGGGGAGACGTAAGGGGGAGAAGGCTCTGAAGGGGTATAAGGGTTCTAAACCCCGAACCCCAACTCCCAGGTTGTGATAGTAATAATGGCATCTCCGGTTGAAGCATCAGTCTGATACAACAACAAAAAAATGAAAAGCAAACTGTGTTAATACACAAGAAATATATTTTGAATAAAAATCAGTGGGGCATGTTACACTTACAGGTAAGTGTTGGAGTGGGTTCCATGATGTTGGTGGTCGCCAGGTTGCTACAGCATAGAGGTCAGCTGCAAAAATGGACTTCCCCCGTGGAATATGTCCATTTCAAAGGTGAGTAAAAACCCATATGATACAAAAAGGAAAAGTGTATTACATAAACAATATTTCTGTTTTATACCTGTGACTGAGCATGTTTCGCAATAACTTCCAAGCATGCATTTCCTATCTGCAAAAAAGCAGCTAAACTTGGCAGTGACATACAAACATAATTAGCCCAAAATTATATGGTATCAAATGTAAACTTACCGTTATAAACCCTGTAATATTCTCATGTGAGGACTGAGTGTGAGATGAGGATGACATTGCTCCGACCTCTGTTGCACTGGACCAACAGTTGTGGCAAAATAAATATCTTGCCTAACCTAACCCTAAAAATGAAAACAAAGCTAAGGTAACGCCCACTTCCTGATGTCATACAGAGCAGTGGGTGGGCTCACTGGAACGGCCGTGTGGATAAATGGGAGGGTAGGTCCAGGTTTCATGCTTCTACTGTGTTCAGAAAAGTTATTTAAGAATCACGCATCCTCAAATCAGTCATCGTGGTTATTAACCCTATTCATCCCACTAACCGCCAGAAAGGCCAACAAGTCAACTCTGGCCTGGATCCTGAACTGGCGATGACAATTGAGAACCTTTTGGCAAGTGTAAATACCACAGTCCAGCAAAGTTCTAAAAGTGCTGCTTTCCGCCACTGTGGTTAACACAATAGCGGCCTGCGCCGGTTACAGTGACACCAAAACAGCTGAATGATCATCATGCAGTCGCACAAATGTGACCAGTTAAAGTTTGAACTCACACGTCTCTCAAAAAATAGTCAGAAATGTGATCAAAATGGTCTGGAGCCCTGGTGGTGGTCTCTTAAATTTAAGAACTGTATACATAGGATGAAACAATATGAACATTTCATCACAACTACTTTGTTAATGAATTAATGACATCTAGATTTAAAGCCACCATGGAGCCTTTTAAGCTGATTTTGTGGTTTGGTTTTGTGTTCGCTGTTGGCCAAGTTATCAGAAACACAAAGCATGTGGGCGGTTTGCCAAAGAAAGCTCAGGTTTCATGTTAGTTAAAAATAAAGTCTTGGTTGGAAATTTGCTTTGTTTTTTTTAGTCCAGCTGTCTATCACCTTTTACATTTTCATTTCTCAGTTGCACTGCAAGGTCCCTTGCTCCAGAAACGTCAGTAACAGCAAGCTTCAGCAGGAAGTGGTCTGTGGCAGATAAACAGTTCGGCTGTTGTTCATATGAAAATGAAAGAGAGTAAAGGACTTCACTTAAACAAGTAAGCGACACTGACGCTCCTGTGGTTTTGTCCCTTGATGCTTAGAGGAGTTAACGCAGTATCACAAACCGGTTGTTCACTCTGTACCAGATGCTGACGATGAGTGCTGCCAAGTGGATTGTCCTCTTAGCCTTGTGCTTCATACGAGTGTCTTCAAACGGTAAGTCCTTTTGTAAAATTGAAGTCTCACATGTTATTTTGTGAAGTATTCTTCTTGACACGTGTGCGTGCGCTGCCTCACATTGAAACTGATGCTATTTACTTTGACATTTTGTTATTAAATGCAATTAAACCCACAAATTCTAAACACTTTCTTTAAGAGTTGTATTTCACCCCATGAGCTTGTTAGTGTTGTGTCAGATGCTTTTACTGTTGTACATATTTATGTTTTGCTTTAATCACACATACCATTTATTAGCTAATATTGTAATACTTGGCTGGATTTACAGATGATGACTTAGGAGCTGGGATAGACAGGAATCTGGAACATTGAACCTATGTTGGAATGCTGTGTTTTTTGAGAGCATTTTTTGAGCAGCATTAACAATTTCAACGAGCGCATCAGCAACACTTTTAACGGCGGCTCAGCAAGAACGTAGCGGGCCACACATGGACACTCTGTTGAAATTAGAAAATAGCATGAGTCTCGCCATCCACATGATCAACCTTTAAACGCATTAGGATGGTCGAGCTAAAAGTCATTTATATGTGGCTTTCCCCCAGGGACTCTCCACCACCCAATCCACTGCAACACTATGTACTACTCCAACACCATCGCCACTAAACAGCTTTCTCATTTATGTTTAGAAAGAAATGTAAATATGTTCTCACTTGTCATGCTTTCTAGTTTGGAGGTACATGTGACTTTCACCCGGGAGACTGGGATCTGTGTCCCATCATGGACAAATATTCAGAATTCTTTTATTTTCAGAGTTTTGTTTTCATTTAGTTTTCACTAACAGTTAAGTTTAGGCACAAAAACCACATGTTTAGTTTTAGGAACATACCATGGTTTAGGTTCAAATCTGACCCTTTCGCTATATCAATTTGAAGTTTCTGCCTGATTTTGTATTTTACCAGGGAGATGAGTCCCGTCCCATCCATCATGTGCTTTTTTTGGCTGGAATTGAGCAATAGTACGTTGAATGAACGTTTAGTGTCTTATCCGAGACGTTCACTCCACAAAACTTACTGATTAAATGATCTTGAAGAAATGCTCTCTCATCTTGCCTGTACTTTTGTGTATGTAGAGCGAAATGACAATAAACCTGATTTGATTAGTACAACAATAAAATAAATGGCAGACATGCTTATTTAATGTCTCATTTGTGATACCTCACCAACAAACGCAATCTGGCAGAAAATGTGTTCCTTCGAATGCAGTTTAGTTGGATAGAAATGTAACTCTGTGGAGACTGGGCTGCCCACTTGTTGCTTACCTTACCTATCTTACCCACTGTAGGTGGAACCCCCACCCCCACCCAATTTTTTTTTTTTTTAATTCCCATCAGGGGGTAGATTTTCTAAAACCTGAAAACAGAGCAAAGACAAAGTGCAGAAGTCTAGTTTCATCTCAGACCACTTGAGTTACAATATGCTGAAAGGTTAAGACCAGTGGCGGCTGGTGAACATGTTTGGTGGGGGGGCGCAGTCTGTAAATGACCTTTTATTTTAAATCAGAAATTAGAATATGAGTAACATCAGACACAGCTATTTACAGGAATGCACATGTTCTACCTTTGGAGGATGTTCTAATCATAATCTAATTCAACATTATTAAGACTGACCAGAACTACATTTCAAAAACCATTCATCAAACTTTCATCAGTGTTTACAGGATCTGTACAAACTCAAAACACACAACAGAAATAATGAAAAAACACGACTCAGGGCTCCAGACGAACTCTTTCACTGGTAGCACCGGTACGACCAACTTTCTTATTTTGAGTAGTAATGAAATAAACACTGCCTGCCCCAGCTTTAATGTCAGAATAAACTAATTCATGTTTGTCTTTTACACATTCTGTTAGATTTATCAAATATATTTCCAACCCTTCCAGTTAATTTAAAGACTTCTGAATACCCACAATGTCCACTGTTTGCACTCTTGGTTGTTTGAGCAAGAGATAAGATATCTAAACTTTCCCTCCTGTCTCACTCTCCCCAACAAGATGAGCACAACGATGAAGACTATGATGAGGATCGCTGTGAAACACAGGCACTCAGTGCTCCTCTTGGCTCGTCTGTGTCTCTACCATGCAACTTAGACGCAAGTAGCGAGCACTGGGTGACATGGGCCCACAGTAAAACGATGGACCTGGTACAGGTCTCCATTGCAGGGCGAGTCAAGTTCCTGGACCCCAGACATGGCAGAGTGAAAACCTTTCCAAACCAGGCATCAGAGGGAAACTACTCCATTCGCATCGATGAGCTTACAACCTCTGACCTTGGAAGTTATCGCTGCTACCAGGTGGATTACTGCGTTCAAGTCGTGGACTTGTCTGCTGACAGTAAGTGGGCTTCTCTTTGCATTCAGGCAGAGTTTCATAAATGCTCAGCAGCCGCCTGTGCAGAGGCATGTGGTCTCTTTTTTTTCCAAGATCACAAACCTCAAAGGCCAAACACATGAGAAAGGACAAGAACATGCGCAACTGTTTCCTGTGACAAACCACATCCATTTATCGTGTAGGTCCACTGAGCACAGAGATGTGGCTGCTGACTTGCATCAGTGTTGGTGTGACGGCTCTCATCCTGCTGAGTGTTGGTGGATACTTCTGCTGCAAGAAATGCGTAGGTGAGGACCTGCTCTGCTGCTACTCTCAGTCCAAGAAGCTGATAAGTGTAACTGGGTGGTCTACTGGCTGATTCAATGGTGGGATAGATGGTCATTTATTTGTTTCCGTTTCAGTGCCCTGTCACAGCAAAACCCAGGACAATGAAAGCAATCCAGTCAGTGCAGGTACTGAGGGTAAGCAACAACAAGTATCTTGGTACCATTTCTTTTTTTTGTTTGTTTTAAAGTGTGCATTCAAAGAAACTAACCCTGGTTGATCTTAATTTTTTATGCTCCAAATCCTGTGGTCTTGCTGATGGGTGCATATATGGATCCATTTTTCAATATTTAAATTATTCTACTAATCCTGCCATTAGTGTTGTACGATGACTTGCAGCATGTTGTGCAGTGGTGTTATATACATGAAGCTGAACTGAATGAAACAGCCACATGCAGTGCTACAGCTGCTAATTTAGGAAATGTCACTGATGAGGCTGTAGGGCCACATGAGGGCTGATCATGCATCTGTCCCATCTGTCCAGGAGTGAAAAAATTCCCCAACAGAATGACCAGATCCAAAGCGAATTAACACTGATTAATGGCTTCTGTGTTTTTGTTTAATCTGTACAAAATGTGAAAAGTAAAAGTGCTTTTAAAACTTGCTTCCAGTCTGTACCAATCTAAGCTAAGGCAACATCGACACCAATATATTTTTATTTCAAAATGCGTCACTTTTACTAGGTTTAAGCCTTGTATCCACATTATTTTAGATTAGGACCCCTAAAACAGAGAGTTTTGGAAACACGCCCACATTTACTTTCTGATTGGATCTTATTGTTGCTGTGATTGTTCCCTGATTGGTCACACGATCACATGACCATTTTCTGGAGGAAAACAAAGTCATGAATACTAATGGTTAATGAAAGGGGGAGTGAAGCACTTAGTCAGGTTATCATAACCCACTGCATGTATTTCCACTCTACTCAGAACGGATATAACACACACGGAAGATGTAATCATACAAAAGGAAAAAGAAGATTGTTTTATGTTTTCTCTCCAAAGGGCGCTGCCATCTTGGAGTAGGTCAGCTGGTGACGTCACGGGGTGGGTTAGCGTCACAGGTTTAGTTACAAAACAGTGAAAGACAGACTGTAGACAATAAAGACAGTAAAAGATGGAGGCTGAGGAGCCACAGGTCACCAGAAGACAAAGGAGGCCACCACTGGATTACTCCTGGATAGAAGAATGAATTCACCGGGTTAAAGCCATAAACAGTCCACTTCCATGACCTGATGCTCCGCTAGAAACACTGAAGAGAAAGAGCCTGACTCAATTCAATGCTCTACTGACCGACCAACATACTCCCACAACAGCCGTACAGCGGCATCCGTCCACCACAGGGAGACGGAGCTCAACAGCTACCTGTAAAGATTTACTGGATTTACTGACGCCTGTCACAGACACATAGCTGTTTGATAAGAACATCATCACTGACACAATAAAGTTCAACACGTATGACTGACACTGTGTCATAAATATAAAAAACTACATAACTACAATCATTGTAAACACCCAGTCATCAGTATTCTAAACTCGTGTCGTTTTATACCACAGACTGCACGTGATTCCTGCCGGAGCTCAGAGCCGACGCAAACCTCGACAAACATTTCTTACCTTGACTTTATGTTTTGCTAAGCAGTCAATCAAGACTCCAAACTTTAGATAATCCTCAGGTATCTCTCAATGTGTGCAAAAAGCCTTTCAGCTCGCTTTTACCGTTTTAAAAACAACAACAAAAAAATGTAGGAAAAAATGTAAAGTCAAGCAGTGAAGTAAAGTTAACATTGCATATTGTCGCGTTGCAGTCTAGACTCATGTCAAGCCTCTCTGAACCGCATATATTCCTGTAAACCCACTGGTGGATGCATTTGAACCAGTACGACGTGGAAACCGTGCCATGCTAACTTTAACAATCTTCTTTTTCCTTTTATGTGATTACATTTTTCGTATTTGTTATAGACGTATGGAGTAGAGTGGAGATACATGTAGTGGATTATGATGACTTGATTGAGTGTGTAGCGACATCCAAGTTCTCGTGTCGCTGAGAGACTGAGCCTGGGTCTGTTTGTCTGACGCGCGGTTAAATAACAATTCACGGAGACGCTTATAAATAAGTTTAGCCTTTTATTAAATGAAAACAGGATCATAACTCATATGAAAAAAAACTCCAAATCAAAGTAATCAAAATAAAATAGCAATCAAAAATAGTATTATAGCAAAAAAGCGGTCAACAAAAAATACGGCGACCTAGCTCACCCACTCTCCCTCTTCTCCTCACAAAAGCACAGGTGAAGTGGTGAATAGGTGAGCTTAAATCCCCGCCCATCTACGGGAGCCGATATCTCCCGATCAAATGTGACCATCAAAAAAGGATCACAATCAAAACAACAATAATCAATGTGCTGTTTACCCTGGCAACAAAAACACAGACTTACTCATGGCTCCTACAGAGTGCTTCACTTCCCCTTTAAACATAGAAAATGAGTTTGGCTCCCAGGATTCCTTAACTTGTTGTCTCTGCTAACAGCTGTAGTGCAGTGAAGGAAACCTCTGATCTTGGTTTTGGCCATAGCTGCTCTTCCTCTGTAGTATTTTCAGCAGTGTTATTATCCACTAAGGATCAAAATAACGAAGAGTGAGTGAACTTTAAACATTTGCAGCGTGCCCTTTAGGTTGTTCTGTGTCATGTTCTCCAGCAGGGGCCAGTGCTCCACCTGCTCCCTCAGCACCACATGGACAGCAGATCGGTAATCCATCACACAACATAAACACTCATTTTAATACAGTACCTGTACGCTGTTTGTTTTGTTCTAACATACTTTACACGTTCTCCTTGTGTTTCCGTCTCCTGCAGGATCGGACAGCAACAGTCTTGTTTATGGTGAGTTCACTCGTCTCCTCTTGCTTTAATCCACTCTGTCCATGTCACCTATGAAATGATCTTGTTAACAAGTGGCATGTATCCCATCGAAAAAAAATGAACGAGTGGTCGATATGTTTTTCTTTTTTAAACAACAGAAAATGATGATCAATACCTTGCCAGCGCTGCCCCCGCCAGACGCCATCAGGGTCACCCAGGAGCCGTGCAGGATCAGCCCAGTCAAGCAGCCAGCGGGATTTATCCAAACCTGAGTGAATTTAAGTTTGAGAGAGTGGAAAGTCAGAGAACAAGAATGAGATTCCACATAGGTGCCTAATAGTAATCAGTGTAAATACTGCAGCTTGTATTTTAACTCGTACAGTATGACATAACGCAGTCGTCTCTTCCTCCTCAGAACTCATCAACAGATTACGGCCATCAAGTCTCAGTCGACATTATTATGGTAATATGAGCTTCTTTGATTATTACTTTGCATAATTTCAGTTCTGTCAGGAATTTTACTCATCCATGTTACTGCACAGTTAACCAAGGAGACCTCAGGAAGCAACAAGCCATGTCAGCGCAGGCCGAGGCTCATCACAGAGGTACTTTGATTTCAGCTGATTTGTCTTAGAATTTTCATAGATATTGTAGATATATATACACATGCAGTCGTATGAAAAAGTTTGGGCACCCCTGATCATTTTCAAGATTTTCCTTTATAAATCACTGGTTGTTCAGATCAGCAAATTCAGTTAAATATATCATATAGCAGACAAACACAGTGATATTTGAGAAGTGAAATGAAGTTTATAGGATTTACAGAAAGTGTGCAATAATTACTTTTTTAAAAAGTAGGCAGGTGCATCATCGTCACCTGGGCTTTCCCAAATAGTTTAAAGACATCGTAATCTTAGTGTATGTTAACTTCTGACTCTGAAGAAAGTAGTAAAAAAAAAATCTCTAAAAAAATCGCTCTCTCATTATTCTGGCATTCATAATGTTGGTAATCCTAACTGACCCAAAACAGGAAAGGTTTAGTCTGATTTCATGTCAGATAGTGAAGGAGAAAAAAACGGTGTATATGTCTTTTTATACAGTGTATGTAAACTTCTGGTTTCAGCAGTATATATATATATATATATACACACACACACTATAGATATAATGTATATAATCTCTGTAAGACAGAATACATTGGTTCTGTTACTGAAGTGTTTTCCTTTACAGCAGGTGTGGGGTTGAAGAAAGTCAAAGAAGGTGAGCGCTGACTTCATCTGTGGACATGGTACCAGTGATATCTTTCTGTGCACTGATCTGCTCTCCCACTTTCCCTCTGTTGCCCCTCAGAGTGTGAATACAAGAACCCCATTTACAACAGGAGCACAGACCAGCTCAACCATCTGTAGAGAATCCAGGACAGAGAACATCCTTTGACAATGACAGCTATTGATTCCTCTTTTTTAAAATGTAAAAAAATAAATCATATTACTTTGACTTCTTTATGTTTTAAGGTGATGCATGTCTTATGACAGCGGTTTCCAACCTTTTTTGCACCACGGACTGGTTTCAGCCAAGACAGTTTTCTACAGACCAGTCATTGTGCACATTACAAATGATAATATTTTTTTCTATTAAAAAAGTGTCGTAAAAAATTATATTGCTTTTTATTGCTAAATATGTAATTATTTTTTCTTCTGCCTCAGCATCAAGTCTCTGCCTCTTTTTAAAGAAGCTCTCCAGAGAAGTTTGTATTTATTTTTAATCCATTTTGGCCGCGGTGAGCCTGTCGGTTCCGTTTAACGGCAGGGCATGACAACTGACACAGTCAAGTAGGGGAAACAAGCACAGGTGGAAGTGACGACAGACGAGGTAGTCATTTTTCAAAATAAAACACCCTGCAGACTCCGCTGGAAATAAAATAAACCAACAAACCCTTTTTGTTTTTTTCTGTGCGGCCCAGTACGGTCCGCGGCCCGGTGGTTTGGAACCGCTGTCTTATTGTATTTGTAATAGGAATGCACTGTATTTCATTGCCTGCACATCTGTGTCTGCTGTTTAATAAAATACTTTGAAACAATATCACACCAACAGATTGGTTTCATCCTTAATGTTGTAAATATAAATTTTTCCTAGTACCAGTCACGTAGAGCAGTGTGCTGTTTAAATTCATGAAAGACTAAATAATTAACAGATAAACAAAATCGACTCGCAGCAAGAAGGTTGCCGGTTCACGTCCCGGTGGGGGCACCAGGATCTTTCTGCGTGGAGTTTGCATGTTCTCCCCGTGCAGCGTGGGTTCTGTCCGGGTTCTCCGGCTTCCTCCCACAGTCCAGAAACATGTTGAGGTTAATTGGTGATTCTAAATTATCCGTAGGTGTGAATGTGAGTGTGCTTGGTTGTCTGTCTCTAAGTGTAGCCCTGTGATTGACTGGTTACCTGAACCTGCCTTCACCCTAAGTCAGCTGGGATAGACTCCAGCACCCTGTGACCCTCATGAGGATTAAGTGGTGTATAGATAATGGATGGATGGACAAAATCAAACCAGTATGGTCAGTTCAGGAAATGTACAATATAACGTAAGAGGACAAAAAAAAGTTTTACCATCTTGGGTTCTTATTGCAAAAGGCTTTTGACTGACTGTTCCATGCACTAAAAAAAAAAGTGCAACAAGAAATGAATCTAAAATGAACTTTCTTCTGTAGAGAAATGAACATATAATCCCCGGTTACTATTCTATCGTATGCCACCTTGTCACTTTACCAACATTTAAGTGCCGTTGTCTCCTAAAAGATATTAAAGATGATGCAGTAAGAGCATGTCAGCCACAATATTCCAGAAGCAGCTGTTATTACCAGACACACACATATGTCTGGTTACAACAAAACAGGCAGCAAAAAGAAAAGGTAAAGCAGCAGAAACGTTGAAGGAAAGTGTGTTTAGTAGGAGGTGGATGAATGAAAGATGCATAGCGAGTTCTAAGGGAAATACTTACAGCAGTCTTTAGTATTTTAGGTGGTTTGCAGGGCAGTCTACCAAAAAGTGTCTCAAATGATCAATCTCCACTATATGAAAGAAGACAAACAATTAGAAATATATTTTACATTCTTAGTTTAATTTAAAGTTAAAATTCAAGATATTTGTGTGTTTTTTTCCAACCTTTTATATCTACAAATACAGGTTTGTACCTACAGACAGTAAACTCGTGGGAAAATAAACCCCAACTAGACATATGAAGATACAAGCGCACTTAACAAAGGACCCAGATATGGGTTGATTTGACCACAGGATGCTCATGCTGGGAGGTGATGCACAGCACGTTGCAAGCTCTCGGGCTGCTTTCACACTCCTGGCAGCCGATTAAAGTAAATGAGAAGCAGCTGCTCTCCGTGTCACAACCAGACTCAGCAACCAAAAATGAGGACCCATGTTCCAGACCTCATTTTGGTGAAATTTACTTCTCTATCACTGTTTTTCCTGACATCTGAAGTCCAATCTGCTTCAAAACAATCTAAAGCAATATTTTATGACACTTTCAGCAATCATATGTTGATCTGCCAGGATGAGTTCATGTCTGTTTCCATACCAAAAGTGCAATTTGCCGATCTTCCTTTCTCCATTTATGTTCAAGGTAAGTCAAATACTGCAAAAAAAAAACTAAATATGCATACATTTGAGCTTTGCCGTGTGTGTCTTTACTACGCTCCTGTTTGTGTCCACATTTACATGCAGATGAACGCAGCAGATATTACCAAGCCATTGCTATAGCAACATCGTGCCACTACTACTTTGGAGAGACTGACAGCTCTGTTGTCTTAACAGTGTCTTCCCATGGATGCTTTGTGAGAAGAAAAGTGAGCTGAGAAGCCTCTTTATCATGTCTGCTTTTTTATTTCTAATACAGACTTGTCTTTTTTTTCTACTTTTTCTTTAACATTCCCTTCAACAGAAATACACCACAAGTCTGACTGTGGTCATTGTGGCGCTTGCACACACAGGCGGAGTTGAAATTGTCAGGTCAATACCTCTAATATGTGAAAGGAAAATCAAAGGTAGTACTTCCATGTGTAAAGACAATTATCCTGACATTGCATTTAACCCTAACCCTTTTGTTAATAATTCCTCATCTATTTTCTACAGAGGCAAACCAATTTTATGCTCCAGTGTTACCTGGGCACGTTTTTTGCAGCAGAGATGGGTTCAACATTACTATCCCCAAGAACACCACAGTCCCACCTCTGAACCTGGATGCTGTCTGGATCCCTTCCGGCCAAAACCACAACTGTAACCCCCTAAAAAGGTCCAATGACGCTGTCACTTTCAGCTTTCCGTTCACCGACTGTGGCACCCAAGCCATGGTAAATGTAAATAAATCACACGCCAGCCTCTAGACAGGTCAGGAGGTCATTTCTGTGATTAAACAGAACAGGTCTGGCTTGCAGATTACAGATGGGAATGTTACATACTGGATCAACATTGAGGTGAAGCAAAATCCCCGCAGAGGCTCCATACTTCGTGACACTCCTTTCCAGTAAGATTAAAAAAATAGAAAGACTTGTATTTTGTAGACAGACATTTCCGTTGTCTAACTGTTGATCTTTGTGTTTTTAGTCTTACTGTGCAGTGTAGCTTTGCGCTGACTCAGAAGACACAACTGGGTGTCGCTGTTCAACACAAACAGTCTGAGTACCCGTCAACACTAAGAAGCAAAGGAACACTAAGGACTGAAATGAGGTTTGCCAAAGGTCAAAGCTCTCCATCATTTCAAGATTTGGCATTTACATTCCATCGCTCAGTCTATAAGTACATTTAAATTTATAAATGTTACTGTATGAATGTTATATTGAACATGAAATCTTTAAAATCATTGACAGGACTTTAAACATGTTAAAATTGAATATGCACAAAGCATTAAACTATTGAGATTGTACGTTCATCAATATGCGCTGTTCCATCCAAACAAATAAAGAAAAGAGCCACGTTTCCACTGAGGACAAAAACTTGAAGTGATTCTCATTCTGTTCATTTTGTTTTCTTATTTTAATCCTCAGATTCCTCCTACAGGTCCTTCCACTCCTCAGGTGACCCAACAGTGGTTGAGCTTGGCCAGCCTGTGTATGTGGAGGTGTTTGTGGTCAAACATGAGGACAAGGACTTGGTGCTGCTCCTGCAGGAATGCTGGGCGACACCGACTGAGGACCCACATGACCCGCAAAGATGGAACCTGCTTGTTAAAGGGTGAAAACACTTGAATTCACTGGCAGATTGTGGCAGGTATAAAATTCCTCAAATCAGAAAAAAAATCTGAACTTCAGTTCATTTTTGCATCTAATCAAGGTGTCCTTACGCTGGCGATAGCCGAAGAACTGTTGTGCTGCCAGTCTCCAGCAAGGAGCTGCCGCATCCCTCCCTTCACAAATGGTTTGAAGTGAAGATGTTCATATTTATGAAACCCCGAACATTTAAAAACCTGGTACGTAAGAAAAATAGAAATAGTCATTTTAATGATGTGTTTTTTTTTTTTTTTAAAGACTTATCATCTCTCCTGTTGTCCTACAGGTATATTTCCACTGTGAAGTAGAGATCTGCAAAGGACCAGATTGCTTCCAGCCCTGCAACAATCGTAAGTGAACCTTCAGCCTATTTACACTTTATGAAGTTACTCTAGTCTGAATCTATTGGTGATTATTTCTGTCCTTACTCAAACTGATGCTCTAAGAATAGAGAATCATATGCTGTACAGACTCAAAGGCCGTGACACTGGGCTGTATAAATGAACCAAACATCGGCACGTCACGCTGGTAGGTTTTGTTTTTCTGTCTTTCAGGAAAGCGTGAATTAAGAATGGCACCAGGACCAGGACGGAGGACTTCTAACAGTACAGTTTCTGGTGGACCTCTTCGTTTTCTACTATAAATGATCAGGCAAAAACAACAGAAAACACATTAACTTAAAGTTGGATTTTTAAGCACTGAGATGAGAAACAGTTCAGCCAAGATGTGTGCATGATAAGAAAAGTAAATAAAACTACACTTTCACCCCAAGTATTCATCTTTTACATGATTTTCATTCTATAAACTTAAAAATTCCTTGATTTTAATAGATTAACCTTGATAATGCAAGTCGTGAGAGTGTCCACTTTTAAATGCATGGTCCCTTAGTTTTAATTAATCTAGTTTATACAGAATTTTAAATAAGAAGCATGTTTAAGTAAGTATTGTGATGCAAAATATAGAACTGTCACCGTAGACTATTTACAGTGTTTGCCACACACACCACTGAGCCTCATTCTGACTGGTCTGGAGGAATTTCCACTGAAGCTGGATCAGCCTGTGAGGTGATTTTCCACTTTTATTTTGAGCATGATTCCAAATCCAGACCTCTATGGGATAATCATTTAGATTGACATTGATCATTTTTATGTTATTTTGTTCTCAACACATTCCACTATGTAATGAATAAAGATTCTCAACTGGAATATTTCATTCATTGAGCTCTAGGACGTGTCATTATCCCATCATCAACACAGGAAGGCAGCAGGACCGGCCAAGGTGTGTCCACGGATGCTGAAGTCCTGTGCTGCTCAACTGGGGGAGCCGCTACAGCGCATCTTCAACCTCAGCCTGCAGCTGGGGTCAGTGCCCACCCTCTGGAAGACATCCTGCATCGTTCCGGTGCCGAAAAAGATCCGGCCCAGCGAGCTGAATGACTACCGACCGGTGGCACTCACTTCACACCTAATGAAGACGCTGGAGCGGCTCCTCCTCCACCTCCTCAGGCCCCAGGTTCAACACACCCAGGACCCTCTACAGTTTGCCCCATTAGTTTCCATGGAGACCTAGCTCCACAGCATCAGTTACCATGGACACCTAGCTCCACAGCATCAGTTACCATGGAAACCTAGCCAGGTGAAACCAGAGCCACCTTCATGATCCTGAGAACTCTGGCTTTAAGCTCAACATACCTGATAAGCCACTGATGTGGCCTAGACTTTCTATCCTTGAACATTAAAGAACGTTACACTGTTATGGATATTGTCCTGATTAGCATCATCTTCAGTTTTTGTGCTCCATTGATATGTTTTGTGTTGGCAACTTTTTGTGTAAATTAATCTTTTTGTTATTGTTTTTTAATCATCCCGCCAGACTTTTATTGTGGTGGGGGATCCTGGGTCATGTGCCCACAAGGTAACCAATAGAAAGAGAGGATGCGTTAGATTGCGGAAGTTATTCAGCCTGCGTGCCGTTTTCGTAACTAGGCACGAAATGTTGAAGAAGTTGGTAGTTTGTTCCCCTTAACACAGTGTGTGGTCACAGACACCAAGTGACCTGGGCCAGTACTTGTTCCATGTGTGTCTGTTGGTGTGAGTTATGTCCAAATCCACGAGCCCGAAAGGAAGCGAGCAGAAGCAGCTGCCGATCTGTCGGCACAGAGCCCGACTGGTCCAGGCTGTCCGGGACAGCACTTTCCTCGTTGTCACCGGAGAAACTGGCAGCGGGAAAACCACACAACTGCCACAATATCTCCATGAAGCAGGTGAGCTGATGTCTACTGCTGGACGGTGTAACAGTGAATTATATCCTACAGGCGCCTTTCCACACCCTGACCCTCCGCAGCTCCAGACCGTGTAGGTTTTTATCAAGTTATCATACAAACGTGTGGCCTGGAACCCACATTGTGACTTTTCCGTTTTTGTAGGTTTTTGTAGAGATGGCAGAATCGGCATCACGCAGCCCCGCAGGGTGGCTGCCATCACGGTGGCCCAGAGGGTGGCCCAGGAGATGCAGTGCACGCTGGGAAGGGAGGTGGGCTACCAAGTGCGCTTTGATGACTGCACATCACCGGTGAGGAAGAAGAAGATGAGCTGTTCCTGCAGAGATACAACTTATTCACTGTAAATATTCCCTGATATGAGTGTGTGATGGTGTGTGAGCAGGACACAGCGGTGAAGTACATGACCGATGGCTGTCTGCTCAGAGAGATCCTGGCAGACCCTGGACTCTCTCAGTACAGTGTTGTCATCCTGGATGAAGTTCATGAGCGCAGCCTCAACACAGTGAGTCCATGTGTTTGCTCAACGTCATGAACACAGTTTCTGCATTTGGGTCAGAACGTGTTGCTGCACTGTCTCAGATTCAGTTTAGTTCTTCAGGAGTGAAAGCTGAGCTCTATGAAATATTCTGGCTGAAGTGAAAAGAAAGCACTGCATGTTGTTAAATTTTAGTATGACGGTAACATGGAGGTAACTTTTACTTCGGCACATACAACGACAGTATTGACACCTTGATGCAGACGAGCACTTGTGGTCGTACGACCAAGTCCACATCACCATCCTGCCATGTCCAAATGGCACAAAAAAGTAAACACTGATGCATCATAAGGAAGTACCAGGAACTTTCTTGAGCCTTTATACCACCCTCATTTGAAAATGTTGTACTTTTTCCCATTTTTATGGGCTATTCATCCAACATTTATACTCTGCTGTAGCTGTAACCCTAACCCTCCCCACCAAATGTCACGGGGACTTACTTCATGTTATTCTTCTGGAGATACGCAACCCTTTAAACAGCTTTCCAGGTAAAGCTGCTTTTCTAGGGTGAAAATACAAAAATTCCCAGGTTAGGGTTAACCCTAACCCTAGCCCAGGGGAAATTCTGAAAATTCAGCCAGAATGTTTTATAGAACTTAGTTTTGGGTCCCAAATAACAACTAAGTAAATTCTGGGCAAAATCCAAGACAAATGGAGGAACACTGAGATCTGAAATGACAGAAACGGATCCATTATATTCCTACTCGCACAAAGTTTATCAGCAGAAGCTGCAGCAGTTCATTTTCTCCATCTGCTTGCCAACGCTGTAAGTCTGTGTTTGTTTCTCACAGGACATTCTCCTGGGGTTAATAAAGAACATCTTCTCCAACCCTGCTACACCCACCAAGGGCCGATCGTGTTCTTTGAAGGTGGTTGTGATGTCTGCCACTTTGGAAGCTGACAAGCTTTCAGCTTTTCTCGGCAACTGTCCCGTCTTTGCTATTCCTGGGAGGACGTTTCCTGTGAGCTGCATGTTTGGCTCGGCGGTAGGACCTAAAGATGTGGAAAGCACTGGCTATGTGAAAGAGGTACTGGGCTCGTTTTCTGGGAAGCCATTTCATTTGGTTTCACAGTGTGACCATTATTAGCAGATATTCGTGCTAGTCATGTAACGAATTACTTTTTTACTGTGAGCAAATAAGTAAAGTAATAGATTACTTTTTAAAAGGTAGTGTGTAATCTTTTGAAATGTGTTTGTGATTTCACTGTGATGTCGTCTTTTTTTGGTCCTGATTATTACTTCTGAAATTCATTTCTGTGGTTGCTGCTGCAGATCGGTGCATTATGTTGGTATGAGTTGAATTTTCCACCTTTTGCTCCACAGGTTGTGAAAGTAGCCCTGGACGTGCACACCAGTGAAATGGCCGGTGACATTCTGGTGTTTTTGACAGGCAAGCATTTGCTTTTTTCATTGATTATTGATTCCTAACAGGGGAAAAATCTGACATTGATTTCTTTGTGTTTGACAGGTCAGTCAGAGATTGAACGGGCCTGTGACTTGTTGTACGAAAAGGCTGAGTGTATAGATTACCGCTATGATGTGCAGGACCAAACAGTGGAGGGCCTTCTCATCCTGCCCCTGTACGGATCCATGCCTACTGGTAAACACATACAGCAGCTGTTCTTTGATTTTCACACATCAGTGTCAGCTTGGTTTGCGATGCCATTGTGATGTCGTCTCTCTCGGTCTTGCCATAGATCAACAGAGGCAGATCTTTCAGCCACCCCCTCCAGGAATAAGAAAGTGTGTAGTAGCCACTAACATTGCAGCAACATCTCTCACCATCAATGGAATACAGTGAGTGAGGCCAATGGCGCCACTGGTTTACGATATGTACCCGTGAAACTGGGACCTGACACTTCTGCAAAGCCAGTTGTCCTGCCACTCTGCTCCCACACAGGTACATCGTGGACAGCGGGTTTGTGAAGCAGCTCAACCACAACTCCAGGGTGGGCATGGATGTCTTGGAGGTGGTGCCTATTTCAAAGTGAGTCTGATAACAATAAAATGTTATTTCTAACCTGCAAACCGTTTTGTTTTAGTAATTTTCCGGCTAACATTCATGCCATGAAGAAAGCTTGCCAACAGAGATTTGGACTGGATTTTCTGTCACTAGGAGCGAGGCTCAGCAGAGAGCAGGCCGAGCAGGACGGACCTCAGCTGGGAAATGTTTTCGAATCTATACCAAGGAGTTCTGGGAGAAGTGCATGCTGGAATATACAGTTCCAGAGATCCAGAGGTCAAGTCTGACTGCAGTAGTGCTCACACTCAAGTGTCTGGGTGTTCATGATGTGATTAGGTACTGTGTGTTTGTTATTCAGCGTGCTTTACCCTCAGTGTGCTTACTTATAGTTCATTCATTGAAGAGTTGGTTTCTTTTAAGGTTTCCTTATCTGGACCGTCCGGAAGAGAGGTTTATTCTAGAGGCACTGAAACAGCTCTATCAATTTGATGCCATTGACAGGTGAGCTTTAGTATACATAAGTCTTCTGGTTTCTAAATGCAGAACTGGAAGGTTAAAAGCGTCTTGCAGAAATTCTCTCATGCGTCTGATGTTGTTGGCTGTAGAAGAGGCAGAGTGACCCAGCTGGGGGAGCTGATGGTGGAGTTCCCCCTGCACCCAGGCCTCACCAGGGCTTTGCTCAAAGCTGCCTCACTTGGCTGCCAGGAGCTGCTGCTCCCTGTGGCTGCCATGCTGTCTGTGGAGAACATCTTCATCAGGCCAGGTCAGCATTAATAAAGGAGGAAAAAAACATTCATCCAACATTATTAAATGAACTGTCTCACAACAAAGACGCTAAGTGCAAAACATGAGCCATGAGTTCAAAAAGCTTCCCTTGCTCCCCGCAGGCCAACCTGAGAAACAGAAGGAGGCAGACAAGAAGCACAGAAAGCTGGCTTCAAAGACCGGCAGTATGAATGACTTCGCCACGCTCCTCAGTGTGTTTCAGTCGTGCAAATCCAGGTAAATAAAGTTAGCGCTCCAAGACACATTTGTATTTTTTCCATGCTTGCACAAAGAGCTGTCGCTGTGAGTCAATGACTTGATGACATTACAGCAGCTGTTGTAAGCTACAGCCTTCCTCTTGCACTGTGTAGTGACAGACCCTCGGCATGGTGTAAGGAGAACTGGATCCACTGGAGGGCGCTCAAGTCTGCTTTCAGTGTGGAGACTCAGCTGAGAGAGATTCTCACCCGTCTGCAGCAGGTACAGCATTTACACACTGCTAACTGAAGCATGTTGCGTCCTTCGTCTGTTTGTTGTTTCCTGTTGCTGTAAACATAACGTAGTGCACAATTCTTCCTAAGTGTGGTTCTTCATTTTTGTGGATGTGCTGACTTGCCTTTCAGAAAAGAGATTTCCCAGTAGAAACATTTGATGGTAACAAGAGTGAACTCCTCAGACGATGCCTGTGCACAGGATACTTCACCAACGTTGCCAGAAGGTATCAGATGTTATTTAAACTGACAATATTCAGCTTCCTTTAGGATTCCTTAAATATGCCGCAGAAATATTTGTGCTCGTCATGAATCATTGTTATTCCATCACGTATAGGTCTGTCGGAAAGGTGTTTTGCACAATGGATGGCCATGGATCTATGGTTCACATTCATCCGTCGTCATCGGTAAACATACATGTATCTACATACATATGTCAGCATAAATGTATGTCAAAAGAATTCTCTACATTAAGACTGCAACAAACATTAACATGTTTTCCTGTAAGTTCTCACTTAATCTCAATTTGTTGTGACTCCAAGCTATTTGACCAGGAGGCAGAGCTGAACTGGGTCATCTTCCACGATGTGCTGGTGACGTCCCGGGTCTACATCAGGACTGTGTGTCCTATTCGATACGAGTGGGTCAAGGATTTATTACCTAAACTCCATGAAGTGGACGTCTATGAACTGAGCAGTGTGGCCAGAGAAGAAGTTACTGATGAGGAGATGATCAAATGGGAGAGCAGAGAAGCAGCCAAAAGACAACCAGGTTTTTAGAATAATTCATTAGATGTTGGTTGGCAAAGTGATGTTATATTTTCTGTACGTTTTGATCCCTACTCCCATATGTCCATCCATAAAATGATTCAAATAAGAGTGTGCCTAAAGCAGACCATGGAATAAGATGCAGTTTAAGTATTTCTGAATAGCTTCACAGCATGAATAAAGTTCACTCCCTCTGGTAAAAATCACATTTTTTACCTTGTTAACATGTGCACATTCAGATTTTTATATGCTAGAAGACAGATCATGAACAAAATAAGCAGCACCATGCAGATGGCCGGTATAGGGCTGCCATTGGCCAGTGTGTTGTGTCTAAGTGTGTACTCACTACCTCCAGCCTAGCAAGTTGTTATGAGGGTTTGGATTGTGCCGTGAGGCAACCCTGCTAGCCTTTTTGGTGAATTTTCCATTTTAATCACATTTGTGTCTGTACCCTCATTACTATTTTAATTCCAAACCGTTGCCACGTCCTTCCCCCTGTAGCACAATGATGGTGATGTGCAGCCAGACCAGTGTGGACTGCAGAAGCTGAGACAGTCAGCTGTACGGCTAAATTACTCCAGTAATGCAGCTTGCCATTGTGTAGCGGAAAATCGTTTCAGTGTTTAAGCAGAATCGTAGGTGAGCTGGTGTGCTTGACCTGCAGACAGCAGGGAGGACTGAGTGGAAAAGGAGGCTGGGACTAAACAGAGCTGCACTTTCTGAAGGGAGCAGCTGTGTAGGGTTACATCTCAATCACTATATACCAGGAAGGGATTATGTTTTATTGAAAAAAACTAAGAAATGTGTAACTTTGACACAGAGCAGAGCTTTTAGGGGTCAAATCAACAACCAGAGATAAGTTACACTGACCGTTATCACAAGATAATGCAGCACTTTATTCTTTTTTCAGAGGTTTCCACTGAGAGTGTCATGAAGAAGCTGGAGAAGCGAAACAACGAAACCACCGTCAGCGACGCTCGTGCTCGCTACCTGCAGAGAAAGCAGCAAAGACAGCAGAGCAGCTCCCAGTGACAGGAAGCATCTGGTTGTGATGATGTGATTAAAATGCTGCATTTACAACATTTTGGACAAGACATCTGAACAATAAACATACATTTGGAACATCTCACTTCTTTGAAAACCTATTATTTACACAGCATGCTGCAGCAGTGCTTGGTTGTGTACGTTTTTCATGTTTAATGCTTGATGAGTGAATTCTGTTTGGAGTTAAAGTTCCATATTTTAAATGAGGATGGGACTTCAATAAGATATTTTTGTCAAGGTTTTAGTTTTTTGAAAAATATTTCAAAACCCTGGAATAGGATCAGAGAAATAGTTTATATGTGTTACTGTTTATTTACTGAATGAAGTGATGCATCATCAATAAGTTGGTGATTATTTGTACTGTTTTTACATATATATATATATATATATATATATAAAGCACCAGATGCACTGGACATCAGACGTATTTTTGCATGTTCACCTTTTGTGCTCTGCCTATCTGTGAGCCGTACTGCAGCTCGGTGCAGCCGGGGTGAGCTTAAGGTTACAGTACAGTACTTGGTGTACTTTCACACCGACCGTTCAGGTGCAGTGGACCCTCCGCTCCGTTCGTCACTTCCCCTTGTGTGCGTCTGCGGGCTGCTGCGCTGTCTGGGACGGAGGGCTTCCATGCTAAGCAGGCGACCAACCACATTAAACCACAGAAGAGGCGTTGTTTAGCTTCCCTGGATACGGAAACAGTTCGTAGTCGTACTTAACGTCCGTGTCCATCGTTGTGCTCCTCCGTGGACTTTATTGTGCGGTCCGCCGGCCTCGGGACACCACTGCAGCAGCGACTGACCGAGCACGCCGCCGCCGCCGCTGTTGTTGTGAGAAGAAAACAAGCTCCGCTCCGGCTGTGTGATCATTGACAGAGTTCAGTACACACAAGCTTCAAGTGAGAGCTGGTGGGAGCTTTGTGCAGCGAATCTCTGAGCCTTTCCGAGAAGCGACGGCTGGGGATATTTTTGCCACAGAAGTCGAGGTAGGAACAGCCGGAGGAACGAGAACTAGCGAGCGGCTAACGGACATGCTAGCTAGCTGTTAGCCGGAGAGGTGTCTTGGCTAGCTGCCTTGTTCGGTCGGAATGCGGTCACGGCCAGTGTCCTCCTGCTGTCTGTCGGCTGTAATGTTAGTTCAAGTGTCCCTTCAGCTACGATGGAGAAGCTAGCGACCTGCACTGGACTTGGACGGGACCGCTGGCTGCCCTGTGTCGGGTAGCTAGCTGCCGCTGGACGGCTGTTCGGTGCGGGATGTGGACGGTGGGCAGCCGGTGGTCCTGCTGCCTTCTCCGGTTCTCCGGACTGATCAGATATGAAGGTCTAAAGCTGTAGCTGTGCGTGTGTTGTTCTGGTGTCTGTTGCTCCTTTGTTGTTTCTGAAGAGCTGCGTAAGACCCAGACCAAGGCTCAGCGTGTGAAGGGTTAGAGTAGTCTGTCAGGAACCAGGGTTAGGGTTATGGTGATTGTGTAGTTGTACAGACTGACTTGTGTTAGGGTTACAGTAGTCTAGCTGTCAGGAACCAGGGCTATGGTGACTGTGTAGTTGTACAGACTGACTTGTGTTGGGGTTACAGTAGTCTGTAGCTGTCAGGAACCAGGGTGGTCATAAAAAGTCTGAAGTCGAGGGAAGCCTTATCTGGGTTTATCTTTGTAAACAAAGCAGTTCAAACAGTCTTTGTGACTGTAATATTCCAGCCCATCATTTTCACCGAAATCCTGTGAGGTTCTGGTAAAGCTATTATCTAACATAAGCTGTTGGTTCAGGACTGACCCTGGATCACCAAGGCCTCTCCACAAACACCCAACAAAGAGCTGCAGGCGGCCGTTTGACAGCACACAGCTTTGCAGGCATTTGCTAATTGTTAGATCAGTGGCATTGATCCCCGATTATTTTCACTTGGCATCACTAGAATCCCAGGATCTGCTATTTCAGATGGAACATGTCTGTGAAAACGCCACGGGTATGTCCGAGGGATTTGCATGAGATGATGGCAGTGCCCAGATTGGTCATGATAATGACGTGCAAATTTCAGCAGTTTTCTTTGTTGTGGAGTTGTGTTTCAGGGCAACAGAGTCCCTCAGACAGTTAGAGTTTATTGAAGCGCAACGTTGTGGTGACAGAACCCAGATAGGCATCAAGAGCAAGACTTCACTTTCACTTTATGTCCTCGCCTCTGTCTGGTGGCTGTACTGCTACTTCCTTCAGGCCTTTTGTCTTTTCACATTTATTTTTCGGCGCTCTTCCACATGTGAGGGTGTGTGGAAAACATCACCTGAGGCTAACTCGTCAGAAGTCACACAGCTGTTTTGCTCTAACCTTTAAAAGTCAGTTTTTAATGTTCGATAATGCCTAACTTTGCACTCATGTGAGATGTTCGTTTGAGATGTTTTCCTGGTATTGATGGTTTCTATCCCTTTTTTACCCAAATGAATGTTAATGATCTCAAAGAGTTGTAATTACATGTTAAAGCTACATACAGTGAGAAATGTTTTTTTTCTTCTTCTATATTTTATCTGATTATGACAATGTCTTTTTTTTTTTCCTCCAGGTATTACATCATATATATTTTTATCTGAGCCACAGTCAGGCACTTGACCGGTAAGAAGAGTTTGCACAGTGTCCACCAGCTTGTCTGCGGCCCCCTCCCCACCAGACAGTCTTCTGCCCCAGCATGAATGAAGTCAGTGTTGTGAGAGAGGGATGGCTTCACAAGAGAGGTAAGGGTCCCTTTGTGTCCGTCGTTCTTCATCCGAGTCTAGACTAGAAGTGATGGTCCATGTCACAACCTATATTTTGAGTGTAAAATACTCTTTCATTGGTTTGTAGTTCCCTCATTGACAAGGAACAGCAGCTCAATCCATTCAGTCACAATCGATTTCCAATGTAATGACATTGCAGTACAGAGCAGCTCCTATATGAAAGCGAAACACGAGCAGGAAATAAGAACCTGTCTATTTCCAGGTGAATACATTAAAACATGGCGTCCTCGTTACTTCATCCTGAAGAGCGACGGCTCCTTCATCGGCTACAAAGAGAAGCCTGAGGTGTCCAGTGACCACAGCCTCCCACCGCTCAACAACTTCTCTGTCGCAGGTCAGCTTTCCCTTGTGACTGGCAGATCTCCATCAGTGCCATGTTTAACTCTGAGTTGTTCGTGCCTTCGGTTCTCCAGCGTGAGCTCACATGTCTGTGCTCTGCAGAATGCCAGCTGATGAAGACGGAGCGGCCCAAGCCCAATACATTTGTCATTCGGTGTTTGCAGTGGACCTCCGTTATCGAGCGAACTTTCCACGTAGACAGCAATGAGGAGAGGTAAAAGTTTGTATTTTCTGTCTCTGTGGTAGAAGTGGCCGAAGTAGTAACATAGAGATAGAAAAACCAAAACGTGCGAGGGTAGCTTGTAATGTTCACATGTGAACACAGCTTCTTTCCGTACTTGAGGATGTTTATGAAAAAGTTGTCTGTCTACGCTGAAAAATCTGTTCAAATATATTTTGGATTAGGATAGAGGGTGCCTCTGCTGAGTCGTAGCCCAGAACACATCTGTTGTGTTGCCTCCTTTTCCCCGTTACCAGAGACGTGCTCACTGTTTTGTTTCTCTCAAACACATTTTCAGTTTGTTTGGTCAGAAAACTGACAGATTTAAAGCAGTGGGTCGCTCACAGCCTTAACAGCCATGGAGAGCATGTACAGGCACAACACTGGCTGAGTTTGGCAGCCAGCCTGAATAAGAACAAATGTTTTTAGATTTCACCAGCGATATGTGTTAGAACATATGTGACATACATGTGGACACTGTCTTAGGGTGTTCAAAAGCTTTGTTTACTAAAATAATTTCTCGAATAAGGTCCGTTTTAGCGTGTTGTTAGTTGAAACAAGTTTAAACGATTATATGCTGGACTTGCTTTAAAGCAAGGAGGGACAGAATGACACAGAAGGGCTACAGGAGTCATTGTTTTTTTACATTCAATGAAAGCCATGTCGTTTTGAAGAGTAGGAACAACCATCATGCCCCAATCAGAGCTCAGAGCTGAGGCGTGGTTCTTCACCTCTAACCAAGCAGACGCACTGAGTTTTGTTGACATCGGCTCTGCCAAGTACCAAATCCCAGCAGCCCCCAGCTGAGTGGCGCACGGATTATCTCTACCATCTAAATTTAGCTTACTAAGCTACTGTTTTTCTTTCAAGATATACTTTTATATTGTATATTCTATACAACGTCTGTGTGAGTACAGTAAAGTGTGGATGTATGTCACTGCTAAGTACAATTCAATCTTGAGGCAAAGCTTATTCCATTTCATGTTCTTAGAAAATAAATTGTAAGTAATTTAGAGATGCCTTTGGCTAGATCTGATGAGGGCAACCTGTGTTCTCTTCTGGTTCAGGGAGGAGTGGATGCGATCGATCCAGGCAGTAGCAAATAGCCTGAAGAGTCAGCAGCAGGATGAGGAGCCCATGGAGATCAAATTTGGCTCACCCAGTGACAGCAGCGGCACAGAGGAGATGGAGATTGCTGTGTCCAAATCCCGCACAAAAGTGGTCAGTATTTGCACAAGCAGTGGCTGGCAGCTGAGGGCTGGCTGTGTTTGTCCAGCCAGGCTCATCTTCACTGAGCAAGTTGTTTAAACTTTAAGCTTCTTTCTCCAAGCTTTTTTGGCGACGCAGCCTTTGAATGAGTGGAGAGCAACAACTGTATAGATTTTGTCTAGTGCACAAACACTTGAAAGGATGTTGAATGCTTTTGCTTTTACAGACCATCTTTGTCCATAAACCAGCGATGTTGGTTATTGATCACAAACAGGTTTATGGTTCTTGAAAGTATTTTGAGTTGTTATTTTGTAGGAAAAAGTTCCCATACTTGTCCATCATAAGATATGAGATAATTCTAGTAGAGATCAGTATCTCCCTTTCATAGACACGATTCTAGTTTTAGGGGCTCGAGTCCTCTTGCTTGCTGTCGTGTCTGAAGCGCGAGTTGAAATGCTGTCTAATTTGAAATATTAGAATTATTTATAACTACAATGTCTCATGCAATTACATGTCATGTCTTACATGCATGAGAGATAAATACGTGTTTGGACACATTAGTTGTAGTCCACAACCTTTAGCAGTAGGAGCAGTACAGTGGGGACATTTCAGAGAGGTTGTTATCATGCGTTCACATGACATAAGGGCATCACAATTCATGATGTCTTTAAGAAAAACAAGGAGTGACTTCAGTTCGGAGAGCACCAGTAGAAGTAAGTATGTTTGTCGCGGCTGATTTTTGACTCTTGTTCCAGCAGACCATGAGTGATTTCGACTACCTGAAGCTGCTGGGCAAAGGGACGTTTGGCAAGGTGATCCTGGTGAAGGAAAAGGCCACAGGGATGTACTATGCCATGAAAATCCTCCGCAAAGAAGTCATCATTGCTAAAGTTAGTGCTCTCACATCACAGTGAAACCTCAGCCTGTGTGGGTCTTGCTCACGTTGAATGAACTGAATGTGTGTGTGTTTGCTTTCAGGATGAGGTGGCACACACAGTTACGGAGAGCAGAGTTCTCCAAAATACGCGGCATCCCTTTCTAACGGTGGGTCAGCAGCCACAGTTTGTGCTTTTCAAAATTAAGACCGTCTACTAAATACAATGCAGTTACTAATTGTTGTTTTTGCTCTTCTACAGACACTAAAATATGCATTTCAAACACATGACCGGCTATGCTTTGTAATGGAGTATGCAAATGGAGGAGAAGTAAGTATTTGTCTTTCTCAGCAAGCCTGCAGTTGTGTTTAAGGAGCGGGGAGGAAGTACAACATAAAACAATCCAGATCTAGGCACTTAGAGGGGGATTGAAAACCAACAGACAGTGGCTTAGAGACACAGAAATCACAGCGATGCGTGTCGGCATGCACCCTTCAGCGTGGACGCACAGAAACACAACAAGTAATCGTAGTTGCAGTCATGAAATGAAATGAAAAATACTTTATTTATCCCAGAAGGGAAATTCAATAATCATTTCAATTCAATAGTCATCACAGGTGTGCAACGCTGAGTATGGCAGAACTTTCCCTCTCTGGCCTCTATGGGCATCACACAACAGAAGCAACACAGAAAATACCAAACAAGGGCCTCGCACAGGTGGTTAAAAACGCTTTCCTAGAGAAGGATGGTGTAGAAACATGAGGATCGAATGGGAATAGGTTCAATATCAGTCAGTAAGATAAAACCACCCATACAGATGTACTCACGCAACAGCAATACCACTGTCAAGTATCTTCACTGAACAGAGCTTCAAAGTGGGAAACATTAGGAATACAACTTTGTCTGTTGTTTTATTCGAACACTGTTGTAGGGTTGAAACATTTAGATTTGTGAAAGCAACCAAATCAGAACACATTGTGGGCTAGATTGGATGTTCTGCTGAAAGAACTGAACTAAATTAGTCTTCATTCTTCCCCCTGACTTGTAAGGACTGCTTTGGTTACTGCATGTACTTGGCTGGTTGTTAACTCAAACATTTAGAATAAAAAACTTATTTTTTTCAAGTAGTAGACATGCACGAAGAAAGATCTACATTAAAAAAAATCAAAACTAAACCTTCTGAAATCATGTATTTCAAGGAACTTGAACAATGGTTTGTCTTTCATTCCTGTCAACTTTGTAAATTCCCTTGCAGCTCTTCTTTCATTTATCCCGGGACAGAGTATTCACAGAAGACAGGGCACGATTCTACGGTGCAGAAATAGTGTCAGCACTGGAGTATCTACACTCACGCAATGTAGTTTACAGGGATTTAAAGGTAAGACCTTTTCTTGCTTTGACAGCATCGCAGTAATTCATTGGAAATAGGCTGGAGGAGTATTTTTTTACCATGAGTTGCCCTGTAGCACAGGGTAAGATCAGCCAGTAATCACTTACAGTAACAGATCAAAGGTGCATGCAGTGACAATGCTGAGAGTATGAAGAAGGATTGTATTGTGAATAGAAATGTCTTTCCCTGCTTTCCACAGCTGGAGAACCTCATGTTAGACAAGGACGGCCACATAAAGATAACAGACTTCGGGCTGTGTAAAGAGGGGATCACGGACGGTGCCACAATGAAAACCTTCTGTGGGACTCCGGAGTACTTGGCCCCAGAGGTAACCCCACATGGGCTGAACACCTGAATGTATTCTGTGATCAGGATTATTTCAATAAGCACTAATGTTGCAGGGCTGTTGGGTTTAAGTTTATAGTGTTGTCACTCAGTCTGTCCGCCCTGATGATCAGGCTGCTGTGTCCAACATGTAGTCAAAAACATCACTTCTCATTCAAATATTGTGAGTCTTCAGCAAAAGTTTTCAAGAAAAAGCCTTCAAACAGTCGTCGGAGTCTGATGTGAATAAAAACACATCACCCTAACACAACAAGAACAAAATCTGTAGGTTTTAACCAACTACACAATGTGTTACATCTTCTTATGCAAACGTTTCCCAAACTCCTCCTTCCCCTGGAAAACCACAGACTTTGGAGCAACTTAGTTGACTTTGTTGTGGGGTACAGTGTGACAGCCATGGAGGACAGCATCTGTGCTGGGAGAGCTGCTTCTCAAATCATAGCGTTCAAATGTTTCCCACAATCGGACGCAAGCCAGGTTTATTTGTATAGCACAGTTCATAACTGAGGCAGTTCAAAGTGCTTCACACAAAATGATGAAAACATGGATAAAGTCAATCCACAAAACATAAACACAATCATTAATTAATTACATTAAAAGTATGTTGGTCAGAAAATGGGTAATCACTGAAACACAGCTGACAGTCAACATGTTGCTGGGATGGAAAGATTGCTGGCTCATTTTAAATATCCGATACCAGGGACATATTTGTCTAGTGAGAAAACGTTATCCTTTGAACTGAGCTTCTGTCAAACATGTTTGCTTTACAGTGTAAATAAAAATAATGACACAATAAGTAACATTTGATTGGTTGATCTTTTGAATAAGTCATAAATGGCACCCGAAAACATGTTCTATGACTGTATGTTTGGGTTCTGTCTCATTCTTGAGAGTACGCAGTAATATGGGATTATTAATTATTAATTATTAATATGACATTTCCTACCATAGGCTGCCAGGGCGCCCACACCTCCACACTTGTTCTAGTTCTGTAATTTCATTTTTAGAAGTGGCAGTATTTAATGTGCCAAAGGGGAAAACGTTTGACGATTTCATGGCTGCTGCCAGTTTTCTTGTCTTTTGAGACTGAGCAAACATCCATGGATACTCTTCCACTGACACTGCTGCTGTTCTGGTTGTTCTGCCCTGTCAGGTGCTAGAGGACAACGACTATGGACGAGCGGTGGACTGGTGGGGATTGGGCGTGGTGATGTATGAGATGATGTGTGGGCGGTTGCCCTTCTACAACCAGGACCACGAACGTCTGTTTGAGCTTATCCTCATGGAGGAGATCCGCTTCCCCAAGAACCTGGCTCCTGAGGCCAAGGCCCTGCTGGCAGGCCTGCTCAAAAAGGACCCCAAACAAAGGCAGGTGGCGTGCAGCACATGTCTGTTTGTGCATCATGACGGGCAGCAGTTATTAGTCAATACAAATAGAATAATTAGGGCTTTTTAAGTGATTATAAAAAGTAAGCGTTGTGTCGGTAAACTGACCTTTTTTTTTTAAATGAGTTTTAGAAAACTGAAACTAAAAAAAATAATTTTGGATTACAGATATTTTCCAAAAACAAAAGCACAGCTGCGATGACCATTTAGAAGTTCAAGTATCCAACCTATTGCTTTAAGTCTGATTTTGTAAACACCTATTTACTGCAGACATGTATATAATTTGTACGTTAGCGTGTAAAGCACTGTTTCAAAATCTGAATTCATTACAATGCTTCTGTGTTATGAGATTGTCCGTAGAGTGTGGGCTGCAGGTGGTTCGGTGGTTAGCACCCTCGCCTCGCAGCTAGAAGGTCGCTGGTTCGCGTCCCGGTGAGGACACCCGGCACTCCATGATCTCCCCGTGCAGCGTGGGTTCTGTCCCTGTTCATGGGTCACCTGCTCAGCTAGTGAGCTATAGCTAACTATAGCTAGCTATAGCCCTGTTTATGGGTCGCCGCTCAGCTAGTAAGCTGTAGTTAACTATAGCTTACTATAGCCTCTTTATGGGTTTCCTGCTCAGCTAGTGAGCTATCGCTAACTATAGCTTACTATAGCCTCTTCATGGGTCATCTGCTCAGCTAGTGAGCTATAGCTAACTATAGCTAGCTATAGCCCTGTTTGTGGGTCGCCACTCAGCTAGTAAGCTGTAGTTAACTATAGCTTACTATAGCCTCTTTATGGGTTTCCTGCTCAGCTAGTGAGCTATAGCTAACTATAGCTTACTATAGCCTCTTCATGGGTTTCCTGCTCAGCTAGCGAGCTATAGCTAACTATAGCTTACTATAGCCTCTTCATGGGTTTCCTGCTCAGCTAGCGAGCTATAGCTAACTA